>NC_044550.1:53034460-53334460 GCF_007565055.1 Rhinopithecus roxellana
GCACTTTTGGCAGATAATTAGTACTAAATGAGAGACTAACACTACTTAGATATAATTTTAGGGATTAATTTTGGAGATCAAACCCATTCTTGAAAAACAACTTACAACTCGATTTTTGTACAAAATATTTTGTTTCTGTATGTCTGACTCATTTAAATTGCAGTTCTCAGAGCCATTTCTAGCAGTACCTCTTAGCCTAGATAATTTTCTGTCCAGCAGACAGAAAACTAGAATTGAAAGAAGATTTTTTTTTATACATTAATTTGGTAATTAGTTACATGTTTTTCTTGATGGTTTTCTATATTCTAATCTGAACTGTTTGCCCTTTTTGAATTGTTGAGTTGGGGCTTTGCCATTGTTCTGGGTTTCCCTTTGCCTCTCAATTTATGATCTGTTTCCTAGATCTATGGCTTTGTTGGTTTGGTGCAGGACATCTTCCAATAGCTTAGAGACCTTCCTGTCTGTAAAGTTGTATTTTGCACTGGATTGCTAAGTTTAGCTACGTAGAGAATTCAGGTTTGGTGAAGAAATGTATTTATTTTTGAGACGGTGTCTCGTTCTGTCGCCAGACTGGAGTGCAGTGGTGCGATCTCGGCTCACTGCAACCTCTGCCTCCTGGGTTCAAGCGATTCTCCTGCCTCAGCCTCCCAAGCAGCTGGGACTACAGGCCTGCGCCACCACGCCTAGCTAATTTTTGTATTTTTGATAGAGACGGGGTTTCAGCATGTTGACCAGGATGGTCTCGATCTCTTGACCTTGTGATCCGCCCACCTCAGCCTCCCAAAGTGCTGGGATTACAGGTGTGAGCCACCATGCCCGGCCAGAAATTAATTTTTAAAATTATTTTTGAGACAGAGTTGCACTCTTGTTGCCCAGGCTGGAGTGCAATGGCATGATCTTGGCTCATGGCAACCTCTGCCTCCTGGATTCAAGCGATTCTCCTGCCCCAGCCTCCTGAGTAGCTGGGATTACAGACATGTGCCACCAGGCTCATCTAATTTTTAAAAGTTTATTTTATTTTTTTTTAGTAGAGAGGGGCTTTCACCATGTTAGGCTAGTCCCAAACTCCTGACCTCAGGTGATCCACCCGACTTGGCCTCCCAAAGTGCTGGGATTACAGGCGTGCGTGTGCCACCGTTCTTTGCCCCAGAAATTTATTTTAAATCTTCGTCTTATGTATGGAATCTTTCTTAACTCTGAAATCACTTGGAATTTTACCGTTCTTAACGTTTCACAACTGCATCTTGGGTTTATTTCGTACATTGTACTGGGCACTCACTGAATCTTGTCATTGTGTAAACTTGCTCTTCAGATATGGGAAATACTACTGAACTGATTCTCCTTTCCCCATCTACCACCTCAGTCTTTGTTCTCTGGAATTCTTATTTGCGTATAAGCCCTGGACATGTGTTTCTGTTAATTTAATCTTTCAATTTTTGTAGAGACCAGGTCTTGCTATGTTTCCCAGGCTGGTCTTGAACTCTTGGCTTCCCAAAGTGCTAGAGTTACAGGCATGTGCCACTGCACCTTGCCTAATTGTCAACTTTTAAAAACATCCCAAAATTTCAATTGTGTCAGTTTTCTTTTTTGGGTGTAGGGGTGTGTGTGGGGCGGAGTTCTTGTCGCCCAGGCTGGAGTGCAGTGGCAAGATTTCGGCTCACTGCAACCTCCGCCTTCTGGGTTCAAGCAATTCTCCTGCCTCAGCCTCCCAAGTGGCTGGGACTACAGGTACGCACTACCATGCCTGGCTAATTTTTGTATTTTTAGTAGAGACGGGGTTTTGCCATGTTAGCCAGGCTGGTCTCCAACTCCTGATCTCAGGTGGTCCTCCCGCCTCAGCCTCCCAAAGTGCTGGGATTACAGGTGGGAGCCACTGCGCCTGGCCAATTGCGTCAATTTCTAAGACCACCCCCCAATCTGTTACAAATAACATGTCAACATACCTTTTTCTCATCTCTAAGGTTATTAATGATAACCTGTTTAAAAGTTAGTTTCCAAGATGCTTTGTTTTCCTGTTGCTTTGGCTTCTGGTTTTCATGTTAGAAAATTTCCTCAGATGTTTGGTGATCCTTGGGTCATGTTTAGGAGTGGAACATTTTAAATGCTAATTGAATGTTACGTGTGTGGGGCTTGCAGGGGCGCTTTTCAATCACTGACTTCTCTGTTGGGTGATATGGCTGTCATTTTATTGAGACATCGCTTGATATATTCCTTTTGTTTTGTCAAGCTGGTCAGGCTCACCAGAGAAGTCATACACTCTCCTCCCTAAAGGATAAAAAACGGTGGTCAGTTTCTGATCCCAGTGGAAAAAGAGGTTGAGGGATCTCAAAAAGTAAACTTTATTTTCATCACTGTGCCTGCCTATTCAGTCCAACAGCTCTTTCTAACTTGCTTAAGACAGTACATCTCCAGTTTTCTGCCAGGGTTCGGGAGTCAATTGCCAGCAGTACAGAGGATCTGGAGGTTTGAACTAATTGTTAAGCAACTTGGAATCGATCTTTTGACCTGTTTTGTCTATGTTTCTACAGGTACTTGGGCTGCCAATTCCTAAATCTTTGCGGGGCATCAGGGTGTTCTGTGATGTAATCTGTGATATCCACACTGCTGACAGCTGGCAGAATATTGTTATTTCTCTCTTCTTTTTCTTTCTTTTTTTCTTTTCTTTTTCTTTTTTTGGACAGAGCCTTACTCTTTTTCCCAGGCTAGAGAGCAGTGGCACGATCTTGGCTCTCTGTAGCCTCCACCTCCCGGGTTCAAGTAATTCTGCCTCAGCCTCCCAAGTAGCTGGGACTATAGGCATGTGCCACCAAGCCTGGCTAATTTTTGTATTTTTAGTAGAGATGGGGTTTCACCATGTTGGCCAGGCTGGTCTCCAACTCCTGAAATATTGTCTTACCCCCATTCCCCAGATTTTTTAGATTACTCGTTTTTCGTGTGACTTCAGAAGAGACACATTATTTTTTGCAGCCTTTTTGTGTAGGTGGGTGATTGGTGTAAGGTTTGGGGAACAAAAAGTAAATTTTAACGGGAGTTCAATACCCCTGCTTCTAGAATTTGACCAACAAAGTGAAATTTACAAGTAGTTTGCTGGTTTATTATCAAATCAACCTGTGTTTACTAATGGGTAGTGTTACGTAGTTTTGATCTCAATTCTCATAACAGTTTTGTAGACTCTGGTTAGAATCCCACTTTTTCTCAAGTAATGAGCTTTCTAGGTCTGTTGTTCTGAATCAGATTTTGATGCCTTTTGGTCTTAGTAGGTGTCTGCTACCAGATGAGTTAATTTCTCTTCCTTGGGTCCTGGGTTTCCTTTTTTCTCCTGTTTCTTTCCTAACCTTCAGTGTGTATAGGGTTGCAAGTCATGTAAGCATATTATTCTTTACATCCTGGGATGGTATTTGCTACATTGCACTTGGTTGTGCACAGTTGAGAATACAGTGTGGGTGTGGAACACCAGTCCAGGTACCAGTTCATGCTGACAGTTTTGAAAAGTAGTCTCATTGGGATCCAATTATTAAGCTTGTCTGTCGTATACTTGAGAAACGAGTCTCTGCTTTTACTATTTTAGTGCTTGGGAAAGTTTCTTTTTGTACTTAAGACTAGTACTTTAAAGGTATGTTTAGGGCCTTTGACGTATTAGGAATTTTGGAAACTGGAAGGATACAATCTTTCTACCATGGTATTCGTGTTCATCCTGAAATGTCTGAGTTTATTATTTTGTTTGGACTGAGTTTAACCTGAAATGTCAAAACCTAGATCCGTAATACAGCATCGCATCTCAATAAATTTGTTTGGAAGCAGTTTCTTAATAGTGCAGTTTATCAATGAACTAACATTTAAGGATGACCCTAAACTATTCATAAATTTTTTTTTTTTTTTTTTTTTTAAGTTACCTTTCCTTTTTTTTTGTTTTTTTTTTTTTGTTGTTTTTTTTTTTGGAGAAAGGGTCTTTCTCTGTCGCCCAAGCTGGAATGTAGTGATGTGATCACAGCTCACCTCAGCCTTGACCTAGGCTCAAGTGATCCTCTCACCTCAGGCTCCTGAGTTGCTGGGACTGCAGGCAGGCACCACCACATCTAGCTTATGTATATGTATATGTATATGTATATGTATATGTATATGTATATGTATATGTATGTGTATATGTATGTGTATATGTATCTCATGCTGTTGTCCAGGCTGGAGTGCAGTGGTGCAATCTTGGCTCACCACAACCTCCGCCTCCCGGGTTCAAGCGATTTTCCTGCCTCAGCCTCCTGAATATCTGAGACTACAGGTGTGTTCTACCACATCTGGCTAATTTTTGTATTTTTAGTAGAGATGGGGTTTCACTATGTTGGCCAGGCTGGTCTCGAACTCCTGACCTCGTGATCTGCCCACCTCAGTCTCCCAAAGTTGTAGAATTACAGGCGTGAGCCATCACACCTGGCCCAGCTTATTTATTTTTATTTTTTGAGACAGAATCTCGCTGTGTCTCTCAGGCTGGAGTACAGTGGCGCAGTTTTGGCTCACTGCAATATTTGCCTCCCAGGTTCTAGCGATTCTCCTGCCGCAGCCTCCCGAGTAGCTGGGATTACACGTGCATGCCACCACACCTGGCTAACTTTTGTATTTTTAGTAGGGATGGGGTTTCACCGTATGGCCACACTGGTCTCAAAATCCTGAGCTCAGGTGATTCGTCCACCTCGGCCTCCCAAAGTGCTGGGATTACAGGTGTGAGCCATTGCACCTGGCCTAATTTTTAAATTTTTTTTGTAGAGATGGGGTCTCACTATATTACTCCAGCTGGTCTCCAACTCCTGGGCTCAAGTGGTCTGCCTGCCTTGGCCTCCCGAAGTGCTGGGATTAGGGGCGTGAGCCACTGTGCCCAGCCTGAGATACCTACTTTTGACAGTGTTGAGAAGGGTATATCTTTTCTTTAATACTGACCATATTCAAACTTATTAAGCATAGTTTAGGAGTCGCCTGAACATTTCCATGGGTAAAATGATTCTAGCAAGATAAATACTCAGTTGTGCAAATGGAGTCCACTTGTTCTGTTGGTTGCTAACAGTTGCTTTTAATCTGGTAAATTGGGTTAAGGGTTGATTATAAGCTGGTTGGCATTTCAAAGAGGCTTGCAGGCATCTACATCAGAATCACTTAGAATTGTTTGTGAGTGTTGCCTGGGATTCTGTATTTCATATATCCCACAAGATTTTTGTTTTTGTTTTTTTTTTTTTTGAGACGGAGTCTCGCTCTGTCGCCCAGACTGGAGTGCAGTGGCACGATCTCAGCTCACTGCAATCTCTGCCTCCTGGGTTCAAGCGATTGTCCTGCCTTAGCCTCTCGAGTAGTTGGGATTACAGGCGCCCACCACCACGCCTGGCTAATTTTTGTATTTTTAGTTGAGACAGTTTCAACACGTTGGCCAGGCTGGTCTTGAACTCCTGACCTCAGGTGATCCTCCTGCCTTGGTCTCCCTATGTGCTGGGATTACAGGCGTGAGTCACCACCCCTGGCCTCCAAGTGATCTTAGTTACATACTAATGTGTTAAGGACTTTAATGTGTTGACTCTTTAAGATAAGATAGAGTTAAATACGCTGTTTCCTAAGGGTTTGTTTTTACATCTTCTGTAAAAACAAAGGCATATGTTTTACTAAACCACTCAGCATTTTAATTGTGGATCCTAAGTCTAGCTGGGGAAAAAAAAACATGATACGATTTTTAGCTTTCTGATGAGTACAAGATGACAGTGAGCAACAGTAATGTATCAAGTCAGGGAAAATAGGTGGTGGGGTTGGCTGCAGGCTGGGAACATGGTGAGTTGGTTGGTATTATTTTAAAATTCTCTACAGCCAGTACACTCCCCTTATTGTCTGTATCTTGCCTTTGCCCTGATCTTAGCCATCCATTGCATTATTATGAATTGGTAATCAACAACTCTGATAGAAATTGACTTGCCATTTTCTCGAATTGGGCTGGTTATATATTGCTCTATTGTCCTTAGCGCTTTTTCGATTCTCAAGAAGGTTGCATAATTCCAGCAGCCTTCCATCATAAATGGCAATAGTATCCAGAGGACTGACTATATAACGTAGGAAGTTGAAGCAGTAGGGTAATTCCTAAATGTTAATAAATTTCCCACAGTAAGCCCTGTAAAGGCAGGGAATTGTAGTCTGGGGTGGGGGGTGGAGGGCAGGCAGGTGTTCTCCTAAGGGCAAGGAAAAAGGACCTTACAAAATTATTGTATTAAAATCTGAAATACTTTATAGGATTTAGAGCCTAAGTAAGAGCATGGTGTTCTTGTAATGGCAATCCAAATCCATTATTTTAGTTAAGGGAGAAATTCTTTAAAAGTCTTCAAAGAAAGTAGAGATAGGCACTAACTTACTAAATAGTGATAGTAGAGGTTGTTGGAATCTATTTTGGGAAACTAAGTCATTTGGTATTGGGAGAGAGTAACTTCAAGGTTAATTTGTATACATTTAATTTTGTTATAAGAGGCTATACTCTGTTTGCACTCGAGGAATAGGAAGGTTACTTTCCTGGCTTTTGTATTTCTCAGGAAAAAAAAGAATTGGAAGAAACTTAAGAGGTCTGTTAACGCCAGTACCTAAAAGTGGCATTTAACATGGCATGGAAGCTATGCTTTGAATAAACACTTGAGAAGAGGAATTACATAATTTCTTTTTTGTTGTATGGATGGCCTTGGATTATACAGAGCTTAACATTTATATAAAACACCAGTCTGAGACTGATGAAACCCTTTTTATTATAAAATAAAAATTGGAAGAATGGTGTTTTATTACAGTATAGTTAAGAGATTGGCTAAGGCAGTAAATAAAACTTAGAAGTGCTCAAATTTGTTGTAAATTGCTTTTACAATCATTGATATATAAAGCATGCTACTACTAATCAATTAGTTTTATGTATTAAGACCTATCAGCATGTCTTTTTTTAGTATCTGGTTGACTTTAACATGATGTTCTCTGTACCATTTAACATTTTCAAGACATATTCTCCCTAAGCAAATTCTGTTGGAACCAGGTGTTTCCAGTTCTAGAAGTTTACTTCTAGAGTCTTCATATGAAATTTACAGTGGGCTTTCATAGGGTTTTAATTTGCACTGAATCTTTTTTCTGAAAGATTACTTATGTTTAAAGTATTAATGTAGCAGTGCTTTTGTCTTACAATTAAACTCTTACAGCACTTATGCATTTTTTGCACTGTCTTTTTTTTTTTTTGACTTAAGTTTTTTTCTCTTGAATGAATACCTTTAACAGGACTTATTAGTTGAAAAGGTAAGGCAACTACTGGAATGTTAACACATCACATAAAATTTTTAAATGATGGGACTGTTTGAAAAGTTAGCTTATGCACAAATAGTATCACAAATGGATCACTCAATTTGATAGAAGAAAAGTGGCAATTTCCAGTTTTCTCCAGAATGTTTGTGGGGCAGGATATTGAGGGCAGGAAGATTTTGTGGGGATGTTCAATCTTAGTAATCGGCTGGGCTTGCTATCAAATGTGAGACCACTACAAGTGCTGGTAGGCATTTACCATTTTATGTTACAACGTTTTTGAAAAATGCTAAATTGAATTTGATGGCTAAGAGCAATAATGTTAGCAAAAGTACTCATTATAAATGCACTATTGTTTATTCCAGTTTTTACTTTTGTGTCTTGCGAACTTTTATAGGAATGCGGGTCACTTAGTGCTGGTCTATGAAGAGAGAAGTCACCATTATGTTGGGTCATGGTGTGGTGCTAAGCAGGTCTGCTCCTCAGCAAATGGCCTCTTTGTCTGTAACCAGCTTGTGATTTTCCTTTTTGTTCTAAAAAATCAGAGGCCGGCTGGGCGCGATGGCTCACGCCCATAATCCCAGTTACTTTGGGAGGCTGAGGTGGGTGGATCACCTGAGGTCAGGAGTTCTAGACCAGCCTGGCCAATATGGTGAAACCCCATCTCAACTAAAAAAAGAGGTTAGCCGGGCGTGGTGGCAGGCGCCTGTAATTCCAGCTACTCGGGGGGCCGAGGCAGAAGAATCGCTTGAACCCGGGAGGCGGAGGTTGCAGTGAGCCGAGATCGCGCCATCGCACTCAGCCTGGGGGGACAAGAGCGAGACTTCGTTTTAAAACAAAAACAAAAACAGAGGCCAAGAATTAAATAATGGTTTTTGTTATTCTAGGTTCTGCCATGATTCTATAATGAGATTCTCTGAGAGGCCTTGATCCTATAGTAGGATAATATAAACTTTCAAAACAATTTAAAATAATCCTTTTCAGACTTATTAAAATGTGTGGGGCATTCTATTTAGCAGATTTTCCAAAGTTTCTAGTTTAATACATTCAGTGGAATAGATTATTTGAAATGAATGCTTTTGTGACCCAGCTCTGTCATTTGCCCAGTGATATTGGGTAAATTAACTGTCTCCAAGCCTCAGTTTTTTCAAGTGTAAAGTTGTATTACCTTTCTCAGGTATGGACATTAAATGATAGTCATGTAAAAGTGCTTGCAGTTAGCGGTTCTCGGCCTCATTGTGAGCTTAAACACACACTTTGAGGGCCCATCTCAGGCTTATACAGAATCTTCAGGGGGTGGAGCCGAGGAGCATGTATTATTAAGATCATTAGGTAACTCTTATGCTGAGGATTGAAAACCAAAGATTCGGCCGGGCGCGGTGGCTCAAGCCTGTAATCCCAGCACTTAGGGAGGCCGAGACGGGCGGATCACGAGGTCAGGAGATCGAGACCATCCTGGCTAATACGGTGAAACCCCGTCTCTACTAAAAAATACAAAAAACTAGCCGGGCGACGAGGCGGGCGCCTGTAGTCCCAGCTACTCGGGAGGCTGAGACAGGAGAATGGCGTGAACCCGGGAGGCGGAGCTTGCAGTGAGCTGAGAGCCGGCCACTGCACTCCAGCCTGGGCGGCAGAGCAAGACTCCGTCTCAAAAAAAAAAAAAAAAAAAAAAAAGAAAACCAAAGATTCACATTTGTTGATATTACCATGTTTAAGAGCTATGGAAATCATGCATATGAAAATACCAGATGTTAATACTTAATGTGCTGGGCAGACTGAATACAAAGAGGAGTGTGATGTGGCCAGGTTTGTGGGGAGTAGAGACAGCCATCAACCATGATAGGAGTTCCCTTTCTCGAAGTTTGCCTCGGCACCCTGAGGGGACTCCCTACTTTTGCTTCTGCAGCTCTTCTGGACTTCCCTGACTTCAGGAGATTTGACATAGAAGCCCTGTGATTTTGGTGACTAATTAGGGAAGAGAAGATGAGCAGAAGGGAGGAGTCAAGGTAGGCTAACATAGTTTGTAGATTACAGGATAGCTGTGATCTCATTTATTGAGATTGGAAATCAAGTCAAATAAGCAGGTTTTGTGGGGGAATGGAAGAATGTATAGTTTGGGGATCTAAACTGAAGTGTTTGCATGGTATCCAAGTGGGTATATCTAGTAGAGAATTGGAAAATGATTTGGGAGTTAGATCTGGAGAGGGCAATGGCATGGGAGTGAATAAGAGCACATTGGAGAGTGGGAAATGAAGAGAACCAAAGACAGCCCTATTGCAGGCCACTTCAATGACTGAAAGATTGCATAATTGAATGCCACCAATGCATAGTCCACCTTGTGCACCCCCACAGCAATCTGTTCCTCTTACTAGCGCAGTAGACTTGGGCATGTGACAATTTATGCTTCTGTTTTCTCATGTGTAAAATGGAGATAACAGTAGTGCCTACATCAGGGTTGTGAGGATTAAAGAATTTGTAAAGTACTTACAACAGTTACTGGAACACAAGTGCTCAATAAGTTAATTGTTACTGTTATTAACTGCACTGCCTTTACCTGTTGATATAAATTTGATTTATGACACTTGGTAGAAATAAATTAGATTTCTAATAAGATCCAATTCCCATCCCACTTATAACCAGTGGAATCTTCATTAGTGATTTGAGCCTGTGTTGATCACCATCTCTTAACTTATTGTCTGCCATGCAATGTACCACTTAAACATTGACCTGTTGCTTTAACGTGTTTATGATATTCGTTGGACTTCCTCCCTCAACTGGAACGTAAGCTTTCCTAAAGGATTAGACATAGGCCTTATGCTTTTTTTTCTTTTTTTTTTTTTGAGACGGAGTCTCACTGTGTTGCTCTGGCTGAAGTGTAGTGGTGCAATCTTGGCTCACTGCAACCTCCGCCTCCCAGGTTCAAGTAATTCTCCCTGCCTCAGCCTCCCGAGTAGCTGGAATTACAGGTGCCTGCCACCATGCCCGGCTCATTTTTATTTTGTATTTTCAGTATAGACAGGGTTTTGCCATGTTGGCCCAGCTGATCTTTACCTCCTGACCTCAGGTGATCCGCCTGCCTTGGCCTCCCAAAGTGTTGGGATTACAGGCGTGAGCCACTGAGCCCAGCCAGGTCTTACACGTCTATATACAAACATCATTCTATTTTTCAGACATCAGTTATTTCTATCTATGTAGTAGCTTAGGATAAACCATGATGTTTTAGAATTGTTTTGGTGCAGAGTAGGAGCTCAATAATATTTGAAAGCATAAATAGATGAAAAATCTAAGATCGCCTAATATTTGTTTCTGCCAAGCTATGTTCTGACAGTTCTAGCATAAATACCAGGGAAACAATCCTTACTAGGCAACTTTCAACAGCTCATAAAAATATAAATTATCTTGAAAACTCTTTAAACTCCAAAGACTGCCTTAGAAAACAAGTATTACATAGGACTTCTTGCTTGGAACCAGGGTGATAGCCTGTGCTTTAAGCATGCTGCCAGTGAAGTGGAAATTGCAAAGACACATAATTCACTTAGACTTTAGGTCTTGGTATCCTAATATGTAAAATGCAGGGGTTAGTTTAGGTGATCTGTAAGTTCACAGTTCTTTAGCAATAATTATGCTACTACTCACTGCTGATCAGGATACAAATATTTTATACATAATTTTAAATTACAGAGATGTTAAGAGGCAAGTTTTATAGGGCTTCAAAAATAATGGCAGCAAAATACATGACTATTCCTCTTCCCACTACTCTTGTCTCTACCTTGCCAAAACAACCTACTAAACTGACAACAAGTGAAATAATACGATGTATCTTGTCTGACCCATAATTAAGGGATCTTAATTACTACTCTATGGGTTCCATGGCTATATGCCACAGTAGTGCTTATCTTAGCAGTCAGTAAAATCTTAGCTTTCTAGCTGTGTGACCTTGAACATGCCATTTAACTTTGCTATTTTCTCATCTGCAAAATAAAGCTGATAATATGAACTAACTTACATAGCACTTTTATGCCATCCACTGTTCTGTGTGCTTTACATGATACTAACTTGCTTAATAGTATTATTGTAAAATTAAATGAGACACCCCTCTTCCAAGATACTTAGTACATTGTATCAGAGTAAGCATTCAACATATCTCCTATTTTTTCCTGAGTCTAAACTACAGAAACTCCGGTTTCTAACATTTAAGATGCTTTAAAAAATGTTTTGTGGGCCGGGCGCGGTGGCTCAAGCCTGTAATCCCAGCACTTTGGGAGGCCGAGATGGGCGGATCACGAGGTCAGGAGATCGAGACCATCCTGGCTAACACAGTGAAACCCCGTCTCTACTAAAAAATACAAAAAAACTAGCCGGGCGTGGTGGCGGGCGCCTGTAGTCCCAGCTACTCAGGAGGCTGAGGCAGGAGAATGGCGTAAACGCGGGAGGCGGAGCTTGCAGTGAGCTGAGATGCGGCCACTGCACTCCAGCCTGGGCGACAGAGCGAGACTCCGTCTCAAAAAAAAAAAAAAAAAAAATGTTTTGTGAATGGAAAGGTGGTATTGTGTTGGAGGAATAATGAGCTTGGTGACTATTTAAAATGCTGATATTTGATCATTACCAGAATTAAAATGAGTTATCCTGAAGTCAGGATTTCTGTTCCCCAGGAATCACTAAGGGACTTATAAAACAGACTTCAGACCTCGAAACAGAACTCATGACACCTTGTTACTAACTGCAAAGTTAAGTTGGATGCTTTACTTATTTGAAATCTTAATAAGTTGAGGTTACCAGAGTAAGCGTATTTTTTTAAAGGCTGTTAGGATGGTAAGAGGAGAGGACCTCTGATTTGTTAGAGAAAATGATATGACTTACTAGTTTTTTAATCCTTACACAAGGAAATACATAGTATAAGACATGAGAGTTTGAATTTTCATTTCAAATGAAAAAACTGTAGAAGAGGTGAATGTGTACCTCTGAACTATACTGATGTTAAAATTCTAATTTCTAAAATCTGATTTTAAGGTCACGGTCATTTCACTTCTGGGTAAGCAGAAAGATTACAATAATGTAATCAATGCCACAAATGCAATTATCTTTTCCTATTAACACTTAACATGTAAATAGCATTTAGTATGTGGGAGACATAACTCTATTCATTAAATGTTACTATATTAATATTTTACAGATTTTTTTACAGCCCCATTTTACAGATGAGGAAAAGGTGCACAGGTTAAGTAGTCTGTTGACATTACAGAAATGGGAGAGGTACAGTGACAAGAGTTAAGAGACAAGGAAATACTTCCAACCTCCTTTTCCTCCAATCTTATTACCACTACAGAATGATCTCATAGCTGTTGGTTGTAGAAATCTATAGTTCTGTATAGCCATTTATTGGTGCCTGTTGAGGATGGGGAGAAAAAGGGTCATGTTGGTATTACATTTGTACTTAAAAGAATGATAATAATTGAAAGGAACATTGCAACGGCGATAATTATGATCTTTTTGAAGTATTTCCACCAAATCCTCCTAGGAATCTTTTTTGTTTTTTGGAATTCTTTGGCCTGAAATAAAAATAAATACAAATGTCATGTTTTACTTCCATTTCTGGATTAATGTGCACACTCTACTACTTCTCAGAGCTATCTGAAAGAACAGATGTAGCTTGATTTTGACCAATCCTAAAACCTCTTAAGTATTCAACAGATTTTTATAAAATGATGCATCAAGGTTCCAGGCGGCTGCCTTGTTCAGCTGTAATTTTATTAGCTTTATTAGCTCTGTGACCTTGAACAAGTTATAATTCTTTTAGCCTCAATTTCCTCATCTTCCTGTATGATTTTACTTAAATGCTACCATCTCTTACAATCATTGTTACCGCCATTTCTATTCTGAAAACCCTATTCTCCTTCAATGCTTAGTTTTTCTCCACAGTACTTATCTCTTATCTAACATTATGTAAATTTTATTTATTGTTTGTCTAGAATATAAGCTCCATGGAGGCAAGGATTTTTGTGTTTCATTTACTGCTGTGGTCCCAGCATGGAACAGTGCCTGACAGACAGCAGATGTTCAATAAATATTTCCTGAATGAATGAATACATAAATCTATAAAATTGGGATAATAGTGAGAGGTGAAGCCAGCTGGACTTCCTGGGTCGAGTGGGGATTTGGAGAACTTTTCTGTCTAGCTAAAGGATTGTAAATGCACCAATCAGCACTCTGTGTCTAGCTAAGGGATTGTAAATGCACCAATCAGCACTCTGTGAAAACGCACCAATCAGCGTGCTTTGTGTCTAGTTAAAGGTTTGTAAATGCACCAATCAGCACTCTGTAAAATGGACCAATCAGCACTCTGTAAAATGGACCAATCAGCAGGATGTGGGCAGGGTCAAATAAGGTAATAAAAGCTGGTCACTCCAGCCAGCAACAGCAATCTGCTGGGGTCCCTTCTCATGCTGTAGAAACTTTGTTCTTTCGCTCTTCACTGCTTCTTGCTGCTGCGTACTCGTTGGGTCCGCACTACCTTTATGAGCTGTAATACTCACCTTGAGGGTCTGCGGCTTCATTCCTGAAGTCAGCAAGACCAAGAACCCACTGGGAGGAACAAACAACTCTGGACATGCCACCTTTAAGAGGCCACCTTTAAGAGCTGTAACACTCCCTGTGAAGGTCTGCGGCTTCACTCCTGAAGTCAGCGAGACCATGAACCCACTGGAAGGAAGAAACTCTAGACACATCTTAACATCTGAAGGAATAAACTCTGGACACACCATCTTTAAGAGCTGTAACACTCACTGCGAGGGTCTACGGCTTCATTCTTGAAGTCAGCAAGACCAAGAACCCACTGGAAGGAATAAATTCTGGACACATTTTGGTGACCCAGATGGGACTATCACCAAGCGGTGAGTACCATCGGACCCCTTTTGCTTGCTATTCTGGCCTATTTTTCCTTAGAATTTGGAGACTAAATACCGGGCAACTGTCAGTCAGTTAAAAGCGACTAGTGCAGCCGCTGGATTAAAGACATGGGTGTCAGGCTTTCTGGGAAAGGGCTCTCTAACAACCCTTGACTCTTCAGAGTTGGGAGTGTTGGTTTGCTTGGAACCAGCTTCCGTTTTCCTGTACTTCTGGGCTGAGCTGAGGGTGGACAGTGAGGAAAGCCATTCAGCTCCAGGGTCCCAACAACAAGTTGGTTGACCCTGCGGCCATGAGCAGAACTCTCAAAGTCCTGTTGCCAAGCAAGACTTGCCCATCTATCCTATCTATCCTGACCCTTGCCTCCTGGGTCCTAATGCCTGTCAGACAAACTTCCTCTTGCCTCTCTTCTCTGAGGCTAGTCTGCATCTAAAAACCACTCCCTGTTTCTGGTGCTTTTCTAGTTTCTCCTATAATGATGATTTCTAGTATAAACCTCAGGACTCTGTTCCCTTCTTTAGGAACCCGGGCTCACCATTCAGAAAGACATAATTTTTGCCCAGAGCCCCTTCTGGGGGGCAGGACTATCTGGAATTTTAGGATCCCTCCTCAGACTAGTAGGCCTAAAAAAATATCTTCCTGAGGCTACGATATGGGGAGCTTCAGAAATGATATCCTTCCTATTCAAGTGAGGACAAAAGGTGTCACACTTCCAACCCTGGAGATCCCTTGCCTCCCTCAGGGTATGGCCCTCTAGTTCATTTTTGGGGCATAACATCTTTATAGGACAGGGGTGAAGTCCCAATACTAACAGGAGAATGCTTAGGACTCTAACAGGCTTTCGAGAATGCATCGGTAAGGGCCACTAAATCCGATTTTTCTCGGTCCTCTTTGTGGTCTAGGAGGACAGGCAAGGGTGCAGGTTTTCGAGAATGTGTCGGTAAGGCCACTAAATCCAACTTTCCTTGGTCCTCCTTGTGGTCTTGGAGGAAAACTAGTGTTTCTGCCGCTGCATCGGTGAGCGCAACTATTCCAATCAGGAGGGTCCAGGAACTGTTGTAGGTTCTTGGGTGGGGGTGGAAACAAACCAAAACCATGGGCGGTTTTGTCTTTCAGATGGAAACACTCAGGCACCAACAGGCTCACCCTTGAAATGCATCCTAAGCCATTGGGACCAATTTGACCCACAAATCCTGAAAAAGAGGCGGCTCATTTTTTTCTGCACTACGGCTTGGGCCCAATATTTTCTCTCTCTGATGGGGAAAAATGGCTACCTGAGGGAAGTATAAATTACAATACTATCCTGCAGCTTGACCTTTTCTATAAGAAGGAAGGCAAGTGGAGTAAAATACCTTATGTCCAAGCTTTCTTTTCATTGAAGGAGAATCCACAACTATGAAAAGCTTGCAATTTACATCCCACAGGAGGACCTCTCAGCTTACCCCCATATCCTAGCCTCCCTATAGCTCTCCTTCCTATTAATGGTAAGCCTCCTTTAATCTCCCCCACCCAGAAGGAAACAAGCAAATCTCCAAAGGACCACAAAACCCCCCAGGCTATCGGTTATATCCCCTTCAAGCTGTAGGGGGAGGGGAATTTGGCCCAACCTGGGTACACGTCCCCTTCTCCCTCTCTCATTTAAAGCAGACCAAGGTAGACCTGGGGAAGCTTTCAGGTGATCCTGATAAGTACACAGATGTCCTACAGGGCCGAGGGCAACCTTTGACCTCACTTGGAGAGATGTCATACTATTAAACCCTGGCCTTTAATGAAAAAAAATGTGGCTTTAGCTGCAGCCCAAGAGTTTGGAGACACCTGGTATCTTAGTCAAGTAAATGATAGAATGACAGCTGAACAAAGGGACAAATTCCCTATCGGTCAGCAAGCCATCCCCAGTATGGATCCCCACTGGGACTACAGCTGTCAAAAATTAGCCACCATGCCTGGCTAAGTTTTGTATTTTTTCTGGAGATGGTTCACAATGTTGACCATGCTGGTCTCCAAACTCCTGGGCTAAAGTGGTCCAGCTGCCTCAGCCTCCCAAAGTACTGGGATTACAGGTGTGAGCCACTGTGCCCAGTCAATTGTGACAATTTTTTGATGAATAATGAAATACAGATCTTGTTAAGTATTTTGTGATACAAAAAAGTGTCATATTTTAACCCAATTAAACCTAAATAAGCTTACTTTCATTAACATGCAAAACATTATTAAAAGAATTCAAGGAGTGCTGAGCACAGTGGCTCACACCTGTAATCCCAACACTTTGGGAGGCCGAGGTGGGTGGATCATTTAAGGTCAGGAGTTTGAGACCAGCCTAGCTAACATGGCAAAACCCCGTCTCTACTAAAAATACAAAAACTAGCTGGACGTGATGGTGTGTGCCTGTAATCCCAGCTACTCAAGAGGTTGAGGCATGAGAATCACTGGAACCCAGGAGGCAGAGGTTGCAGTGAGTTGAGATTGTGCCACTGCACTCCAGCCTGGGTGACAGAGTAAGACACTGTCTCACAAACAAACAAACAAAAAAACAAAAAGAAAGGCAGCCAGGCATGATGGCTCATGCCTGTAATTCCAGCACTTTGGGAGGCTGAGGTGGGCGGATCACTTGGGGTAAGGAGTTTGAGACCAGCCTGACCAACATAGTGAAACCCAGTCTCTACTAAAAACACAAAAATTAGCCGGGTGTGGTGGTACATGCCTGTAATCCCAGCTACTCGGGAGGCTGAGGCAGGAGAACTGCTTGAACCCAGGAGGCGGAGGTTGCAGTGAGCTGAGATTACACCATTGTACTCCAGCCTGGGCAACAGAGTGAGACTTCATCTCAAAAAAAAAAAATAAATAAATAAAATAATATATATATATGGCTGTTTCTGCTTACATAGCCATGGTACAACCACATTGCTTACTGTTTACATGGACTTCTGCTATCTACACCTGGATAAGAAGTAAAATTGTAACGTATTTCAATTAACATTCTTTATGTATCAGATAAGTTTCTTTACTCAATATGTATGGTGACTTTCCACAAGCAAAGTCAAATGTACAGGGTTACAGTGTATGCTATAGGTGGCCTTGGTCCTGGTACGCCACATGGCCTCACAATTCTAATGTTAAGTTATGGGATCCCTAGGTTTCTATATCCAAGATACTGTTGGTTGTTTGCAAGGATCTGGCATATGGAAGCAAGGCGAATTGGTGTACTTTTCGGGACGTGTTAATTTACTGAGTGCTTTAGATGCAAGTACTATATGACACACATATGTATTTTTGCATCATAATATGCAATAGTCATAATAATCTTGTGAATATTCCTATTTTACAGTGTTGAGGAAAATAAGGCTCAAAAAGGTTTAAGTTAATTATCTAAGGTTATATAGCTAGTAAGTGGTGGAGTTGGATTTCAAATCCAGAATTGCATGACTCTACACTGCCTTAGTGTAGAAATTTTTAACTAAGGTATGAATGGAGTTTATATTCTCTTAGATGATTTGCTTTCTTTTTTATTAAAGAAATATGCATATACAGTTTGAAAAGGCAGAATTCTGTAAAGTTTATGAGTAAACACAGAAGTCTCTTGTCCTACTCCTTATAACCCCCGAATCTATTTCTCAGAGGTAACTACTTTTAGTTTTTTTCGTCTGTTTTGTTTGTTGCTGTATCCCTATTATTTAGATAAATGGCCCTCAATTGGGGGTGATTTTCCCTCCAGGAGACATTTGGCAATGCCTGTAGATATTTTTGATTCTCAGAACTAGAGAGAGTGCTACTAGCATCTAGTGGATATAAGTCAAGGATGTGCTAAATATCCTACAATGCACAGGACAGGCCCCCCATAACAGCGAGTCCAAAATGTGCTAAAGTCAAGAAATCTTGACCTAGAACTGTGTTTGATATATAGTGGGCACTCAATAAATATTTGTTAAATGTACCTCATTTAGATATTTATTTTTTCCCCCTGGAGTTTGTTTTTCCTCTGCATTTCTAGAAAGTATATATATTTCTTGATGTTTCTGTTTTCATCTACGGAAAAGAGGATTTAACTCTTATCATACTCCCATATTCCCCTTCCTCAACCATCATACTCCCATAGTCTCCTTCCTCAAACATACATCTTTTCCTTCTTTTCTCTCCTTTCTTTTTGTTTAATCAAAACTTTGTAAATATTAACTGAGTCATGGATTAAATTGACTTTAATGTATAACTCTTTGGTTTTTCTAGAGTTAATTATATTTTATATATATTATATAATTAGCTCTAGAAAAGTATATATATACATATATATGTGTGTGTGTGTATATATATATATATATATTTATATTTATATATATTTTTTTAACTTCTCCTTACAGAGCAGGGCTACCCCATAGACAGTGTGCCCAAAATAGCCATATACCTATTATTAATTTGGTCATTATGTTGCTTCTCTAGAGCTAATAATAGGTAATAATATACCTATAATTAATATGTTTTCATTTGTTTTTAATCCATCAACCATTATTTAATTCTCAAACTCTCCAAAGGAGCTGAAAAAATATCCTCCTATTGTTCATTCTTGTGCCGGATCTTTCTGCTTTATCTTGAAGAAGTCCTTAACAGAGCCTTTTGACCTGCTGCAGTCTGGTTTGGCTGGGCTCCGTACAGGTTTGCGATAGAATTTTAATCTTGGCATCATTACTAATATCCTGGTAATGTCCTCCTCTCGTGTTGAGTTTTCTATTTTTTTCTCATGTCTTTCTTGATTTATTCAGTCTTATTGGTGGAAAATACCTGCTAAAAACTTTCTTAGAAAGGATAAATGGGAGGTATATTTCTGAGAACACAAATGCCTACAATTGTCTTTATTCTACCCTTACATTGAGTTGGTAATTTGGTTGGGTATATAAATCTAGTTTGGAAATCATTTTTCCCTCAGAATTTTGAAAGCATTCCTCCATTTTTCTTTAGCTTCCATTATTATTATTAAGAAATTCGATAGCATTCTAACTGCCAATTTTCTTTTCTCTCTCTCTCTGAAAGACTTCACAATCCTCTCTTCTTGTTTCATGTTCTATAATTTCAAGATTACAGGCTTTCCTGTGGCCCTGATTTCTGTTCACTGATTCTAGAAACTCATGTTATTTAGTTCTAGGAATTTTTCTTGTATTGCTCTGATTTCTTCATTTTCTTTTTCTAGAACTCCTGTTATTTATATGTTGGATCTCTTAGATTGATTTATTGCCTTTCTCTCTGAGTGTATATCTCAACTTTATATTACAATAATTCTATACTGAACTTTGATTTTTTTACTCTTGTTTTAGTTTCCAAAAGCTCTTTTTACTGTGAATAAGTTTTCATAGAGCTTTCTGTTCTTATTTTAGGAATATATTTTCTTCTATTACTTCTCTCAAGATATTAAAGACTTTTTTTTGAAAAATGAAGCTTTCTTTTTTTCCTGCTTTATATGTCTTGTCTGAGCTCCTTTCCCCCATTTAGTTTTTTATTATAAAGAATTTTCTCAAATATCTCATGATCTTTATTGTCGATTTACTAAAATTATGACTGGAAACAGTATGAATGAGTGAGGCTTGTGATTTGGTGGGCTTCATTGTAGAATAATTTGGTGTGGATCTGGCCATTTCATTGAGAGTATTTGTAAATTTTTTTCCTTGGACTAGTTGGCTTTTCTAGAGAGGAAATTTCTAATCTCTTGCTGGGGCGAAGCTGGGTAGGAGAGAGGTTGGGGAGTGATGACCATATTCAGGATGCAGACTTCCACTTCGGCCATCTGATGTTAATATGCTCATCACTGTGGCCTCAACTGGACCTAGTATCTGAGTTTAGAGCCTCTCTGCTCTGTTGTCTTTAGACAATAAAATTTCTTTTCTTTTCTTTTTTTTCTATTTCTTTTTCTTTTTGAGATGGAGTCTTACTCTGTCGCCAAGCCAAGGCTGGAGTGCAGTGGCGTGATCTCAGCTCACTGCAACCTCTGCCTCCCAGGTTCAAGCAATTGTCCTGTCTCAGCCTCTTGAGTAGCTGAGATTACAGGCATGCACCACCACACCCGGCTAATTTTTGTGTTTTTAGTAGAGATGGGGTTTCACCATGTTGGTCAGGTTGGTCTTGAACTCCTGACCTCGTGATCTGCCCGCCTTGGCCTCCCAAAGTGCTGGGATTACAGGTGTGAGCCACTGCCCCTAGCCAATAGAATAAAATTTCTTCTCCCTTGTCAGGGATAAGGCGAGGAGGCAGCATGGCTGTATACAATAGGGAAGGGGATCTATGGGTAACATGTTGCTTTTAAAGACTTTACACATAATTTTTTATTTCTGGACCCATACTGCATGACTACTTTTAGAAGTACCATTGCATCTCCAATTTCTTATCCAATTTCTTTCCAAGGTTCTATGGCTTGGATCAGTTTGCATTTTAATGCCTTTTCCTGCAATAAACTTACACTTTGCTCTACTGAGGCTAATAACAACACACATCCAGTTTCAGAGTGAAATAAAATATCTTAATTTTTTTGCCCATAGTTTTCTCAAATTTTGATGTTGCCTCTTTTCCTGTAAGAGACACTTGATACAGTCATGTGCTGCATAATGACGTTTTGGTCAATGATGGACATACACAATGGTGGTTCCATAAAATTATAATACCACATTTCTCCTGTACCTTTTCTATGTTTACATATGTTTAGATACACAAATATCATCTTGTTTCAATTGCCTAGAGTATTCAGTAACATGCTGTACAGGTTTGCAGCCTAGGAGTAACAGGCTACACTATATAGCCCAGGTGTGTAGTAGGCTATACCATCTAGGTTTGTGCAAGTACACTCTATGATGTCCACCCAATGATGAAATCACCTACTGATGTGTGTCTCAGAATGCATCCCAGTTGTTAAGTGATGCATGACTGTACATATAATGAAAAAAAGTAATAGATCCATTGATATTGTGGATTATGTATCTCTATAATCCTGCCACTATAACTACCCAGAAATACTAGATAATGACAAGAAGCAAACTTTTAAATGCAAAACTGAACTTGAAAGAAAGTAAGGGTAAGGCCAGGCACAGGAAACTAGGAAAGCAGTGAAAATTCACGCTGATGCTGCTGCTTCTCTGAATTTGGGAGACTGATGAAGATGTTGGCCTCTGTCATCCATGGCTTAGGATTTTGGGGCTCACAGGGACAAGAGGCTAAATGTGGGCTCACATGAGGAGTACAATGGAACTACACTGAGGTTCCATCCTTCCTGGCTAAATAGAAAAACAAACAAAAAAAACAAGAAAATAGCAAGTGTTGGAGATAATGTGGAGAAACTGGAACCCTCTTACATTGCTAGTGGGAAGTAAAATGGTTCAGTCACTATGGAAAACAGTTTGGCAGTTCCTCAAAAAGTTAAACAGAGAATTACCATATGATCTAGCAATTTCACTCTGTTGTATATACAAAAGAGAATTTAAAACTGGTGTTTCCAGTTATGAACAAAGTTCTATTCAAAAACAAAAATGTGTACACAAGCATTCATAACAGCATTATTCACAATAGCCAAAAGGTAGAAACAACTCAAATGTCTATTAACTGATGAAGAGATAAGCAAATTGTGGTATATGGGATATTTGGATAATGGATTTTTTTTAGTCTTAAGAAGGAATGAAGTACTGATATGTGCTACAACATGGATGAAGTTCGAAAACATCATACTAAGTGAAAGAAGTCCAATACAAAAGATCACATATAAGTCAATTTATACGAAATATCCACAGTTGGTAAATCCATAGAAAGAGAAAGCAGATTAGTGGTTGTCAGGGGCTGCTTAATGAGTATGGGGTTTCCTTTTGGGGGTGATAAAAATGTAACTAGAAAGAGGAGATGGATGTACAACATTGTAAGTACACTAATTGCCACTGAATTGTATATTACAAAGTGTTAATTTAATGTTATGTGAATTTTACCTCGGTTAAAAAAAATACTCTGCCCTGCAGTAGAGAACAGACTGTGTATGTAGGCTTCCTACTCAAACCTAGTGGCCTCAAGGTAGTTGCAAATAAAGAAAGGTTAGGAATGAGAAAATAGAACTGACCATCCGCACAGGATGGACTAAATGAATTACAGTCATCTTTCAGTATCCATGGAAGGAGGAGGGCTTGGTTCCAGAACCCCTGAGAATATCGAAATCCAAGGATGCTCAAGTCTTTTCTATAAAATGGCATAGTATTTGCACAACCTATGTACATCCTCCTGCATACACTCAATCATTTCTAGATTACTTAGAATACCTAATACAATGTAAATCTTATGTAAATAGTTATGTTGTATTATTTGTATCTAGTTATTTATTTTTAAAATTCTACTTTAAGTTCTACGGTACATGTTCACAATGTGCAGGTTTGTTACGTATGTATACATGTGCCATATTGGTGTACTGCACCCATTAACTTGTCATTTACATTAGGTATATCCCATAATGCTATCCCTCCTCCTCCCCCCACCCCACGACAGGCCCCGGTGTGTGATATTCCCCTTCCTGTGTCCAAGTATTCTCATCGTTCAATTCCCACCTATGAGTGAGAACATGTGGTGTTTGGTTTTCTGTCCTTGCAATAGTTTGCTCAGAATGATGGTTTCCAGCTTCATCCATGTCCCTACAAAGGACATGAACTCATCCTTTTTTATGGCTGCATCGTATCCCATGGTGTATATGTGCCAGATATTCTTAATCCAGTCTATCATTGATGGATATTTGGGTTGCTTCCAAGTCTTTGTTATAATGCCATAATGCCACAATAAGCATACGTGTGCGCATGTCTTTTTAGCAGCATGATTTATAATCCTTTGGGTATATACCCAGTAATGGGATGGCTGGGTCAAATGGTATTTCTAGTTCTAGATCCTTGAGGAATCGCCACACTGTCTTCCACAATGGTTGAACTAGTTTACAGTCCCACCAACAGTGTAAAAGTGTTCCTATTTCTCCACATCTTGTTTGTATCTTTTAATGTTGTATTTGTTTGTTTGTTTGTTTTTGAGACAGAGTCTCACTCTGTCGCCTAGGCTGGAGTGCAATGGTGCGATCTTGGCTCACTGCAACCTCTGCCTCCTGGGTTCAAGCAATTCTCCTGCCTCAGCCTCCCGAGTAGCTGGGACTACAGGCACCTGCCACCATGCACGGCTAATTTTTTTGTATGTTTAGTAGAGACGAGGTTTCACCGTGTTAGCCAGGATGGTCTCGATCTCCTGACCTCGTGATCAGCCCTCCTCAGCCTCCCAAAGTGCTGGGATTACAGGTGTGAGCCACCGCATCCGGCCTGTTATTTTAAATTTTTATTTATTTTTAATTTTAATTAATTATTATTATTATTATTATTATTATTATTATTAGTTTGAGATGGAGTCTCGCTCTGTCACCCAGGCTGGAGTGCAGTGGCGTGATCTCAGCTCACTGCAAGCTCCGCCTGCCAGGTTCAAGTGATTCTTCTGCCTCAGCCTCCCAAGTAGCTGGGGCTACAGGCGCCCGCCACCACGCCCGGCTAATTTTTTGTATTTTTAGTAGAGATGGGGTTTCACCGTGTTAACCAGGATGGTCTCGATCTGCTGACCTCATGATCCGCCTGCCTCGGCCTCCCAAAGTGCTGGGATTACAGGCGTGAGCCACCGCGCCCAGCCTAATTTTATTTATTTAATTATTTATTTATTTGTTTGTTTATTTATTTATTTATATTATACTTTAAGTTCTAGGGTATATGTGCACAATGTGCAGGTTTGTTACATATGTATACATGTGCCATGTTGGTGTGCTAAACCCATTAACTCGTCATTTACATTAGGTATATATCCTAATGCTATCCCTCCCCCACCCCCACAATAGGACCCGGTGTGTGATGTTCCCCTTCCTGTGTCCAAGTGATCTCATTGTTCAGTTCTCACCTATGAGTGAGAACATGCGGTATTTGGTTTTCTGTTCTTGCGATAGTTTGCTGAGAATGATGGTTTCCAGCTGCATCCATGTCCCTACAAAGGACACAAACTCATCCTTTTTTATGGCTGTGTAGTATTCCATGGTGTATATGTGCCACATTTTCTTAATCCAGTATGTCACTGATGGACATTTGGGTTGATTTCAAGTCTTTGCTATTGTGAATAGTGCCTCAATAAACATACATGTGCATGTGTCTTTATAGCAGCATGACTTATAATCCCTTGGGTATATCCCAAGTAATGGGATGGCTGGGTCAAATGGTATTTCTAGTTCTAGATCCTGGAGGAGTTGCCACACTGTTTTCCACAATGGTTGAACTAGTTTACAGTCCCACCAACAGTGTAAAAGTGTTTGTATTTCTCCATATCTTCTCCAGCACCTGTTGTTTCCTGATTTTTTAATGATCGCCATTCTAACTGGTGTGAGATGGTATCTCATTGTGGTTTTGATTTGCATTTCTCTGATGGTGAGTGATGATGAGCATTTTTTCATGTGTCTGTTGGCTCTATGAATGTCTTCTTTTGAGAAATGTCTGTTCATATACTTTGCCCACTTTTTGATGGGGTTTGTTTTTTTCTTGTAAATTTGATTGAGTTCTTTATAGGTTCTGGATATTAGCCCTTTGTCAGATGAGTAGATTGCAAAAATTTTCTCCCATTCTGTAGGTTGCCTGTTCACTCTGGTGGTAGTTTCTTTTGCTGTGCAGAAGCTCTTTAGTTTAATGAGATCCCATGTGTCAATTTTGGCTTTTGTTGCCATTGCTTTTGGTGTTTTAGACATGAAGTCCTTGCCCATGCCTATGTCCTGAATGGTACTACCTAGGTTTTCTTCTAGGGTTTTCATGGTTTTAGGTATAACATTTAAGTCTCTAATCCATCTTGAATTAATTTTCATATAAGGAGTAAGGAAAGGATCCAGTTTCAGCTTTCTACTTATGGCTAGCCAATTTTCCCAGCACCATTTATTAAATAGGGAATCCTTTCCCCATTTCTTGTTTTGTCAGGTTTGTCAAAGATCAGATGGCTGTAGATGTGTGGTATTATTTCTGAGGGCTCTGTTCTGTTCCATTGGTCTATATCTCTGTTTTGGTACCAGTACCATGCTGTTTTGGTTATTATAGCCTTGTAGTATAGTTTGAAGTCAGGTAGCATGATGCCTCCAGCTTTGTTCTTTTGGCTTAGAATTGTCTTGGCAATGCGGGTTCTTTTTTGGTTCCCTATGAACTTTAAAGCAGTTTTTTCCAATTCTGTGAAGAAAGTCATTGGTAGCTTAATGGGGATGGCACTGAATCTATAAATAACCTTGGGCAGTATGGCCATTTTCACAATATTGATTCTTCCTATCCGTGAGCATGGTATGTTCTTCCATTTGTTTGTGTCTTCTTTTATTTCACTGAGCAGTGGTTTGTAGTTCTCCTTCAAGAGGTCCTTTACATCCCTTGTAAGTTGGATTCCTAGGTATTTTATTCTTTTTGAAGCTGTTGTGAATGGGAGTTCATTCATGATTTGGCTCTCTGTCTTGTTACTGGTGTATAAGAATGCTTGTGATTTTTGCACATTGATTTTGTATCCTGAGACTTTGCTGAAGTTGCTTATCAGCTTAAGGAGATTTTGGGCTGAGACAATGGGGTTTTCTAAATATACAATCATGTCATCTGCAAACAGGGACAGGTTCTTGGTCTGTTGCCCAGGTTGGGGTGCAGTGGTGTGATCATGGTTCACTGCAGCCTTGACCTCCCAGGCTCAAGTGATTCTCCAGCCTCAGCTTGTTGAGTAACTTGAACCACAGATACACACTGCCACACCTGGCTAATTTTTTTTTTTTTTTAGTAGAGAAAAGATCACGCTGTATTTTTCGGTCTGGTCTCAAACTCCTGAACCCAAGCAATCCTTCTACCTTGGCCTCCCAAAGTGCTGGGATTACAGGCATAAGCCACTGTGCCTGGCCTCTGTCATTATTTATGTATGGTATGACTTCTATGTAAAAAATGCAAAGACACTTACAGACAACAATATTACAATAATAGAGTTTAGCAAGATTTGGGTTATAAAAAACCTGTGTAAAAACTGATGTGTTCAGCTGAATGCAGTGACTCATGCCTGTAGTCCCAACATTTTGGGAAGCTGAGGCGGGTGGATCACTTGAGGTCAGGAGTTCAAGACCAGCCTGGCCAAACATGGTGAAACCGCATCTCTACTAAAAATACAAAAAAAGAAAAAAAAATAGCTGGGCATGGTGGCAGGTTCTTGTAATCCCAGCTACTTGAGAGGCTGAGGCAAGAGAATCACTTGAACCTGGGAGGCAGAGGTTACAGTGAGCCAAGATTGTGCCATTGCACTCCAGCCTAAGTGACAGAGTGAGACTCCCTCTGAAAAAAAAAAAAAAAACCAAAAGCTGATGTGTTCCTGTTAAAGAAAATTAAGATGCATTTTAAAAAATATTTACTATCAAGCAAAGTCCTATGGATAAAAAATATTAATTTACAATAGCAACAGAAACTGTAAAATACAAAGAAATAAACCTCCTCAAAGGCGTACAAGACCTTTATGGGAAAAATGATAAAAATCTATTGAAAGATTTTGAAAGAGGCCTAGAAAAAGAGGAGTAGCATGTTCAGAGATGGGAAACAATGTTTAAAGATGTCCCTATATTAACATAATTCCAATTAACACAGCAATATTTGTGTGTGTGTGACTTGAGATATAGATTCTAAAATTCATTGAAAGAGAAGCCTTAGCAATGCAAATTTCAGTAAGTATAAAGTAGGCAAGCTTGTCCTACAAGATATTGAGACTCCTTCTAAAGCCACAGTAACTAGAATGATATCATACTGGCCCAACGATATATACATAGACCAGTAGAATTGGCTATATAAATCAAAAGGATAAAAACTTTGTAATCCCAGCAGTTTGGAATGCCAAGGCGGGTGAATCACCTGAGCTCAGGAGTTTGAGAACAGCCTGGCCAACATGGTGAATCTCTGTCTCTACTAAAAATACAAAATTAGCCAGGCGTGTTGGTGGGCGCCTGTAATCCCAGCTACTCAGGAGGCTGAGGCACCAGAATTGCTTGAACCCAGGAGGAGGAGGTTGTAGTGAGCTGAGATCACGCCATTGCACTCTAACCTGGGTGACAAGAGTGAAACTCTATTCCCAACCCCCCAAGAAAACCAACTTTGTCTGTGAAAACTTTATATGTGACAGAGTCGGCAGTATAAATCAAGTAAGAAAGGATAATATAGCCAAAAATGATGTTTGGTCTACTGCTTATACGGAAAATAATAAACGGTTCCTAGCTCATACTATATGCAGAAGCAAATTCCAAGTGTTTCAAAGATCTTTTTGAGAGACAAAATTCAGAGCTTTCAGGGACAATATAAGAGTATCTTCATAACCTAGGGTAAGGAAAGAGTCCTTAAAAAAGACACAGAAAGCATAAACTCTCAAGGACAAGACTGACAAATTTGACTACGTGAAAGTTAGATGGCACAAAGTTGAAATTATTTATTAAAAATTATTTTTTTTCCTACCACACTGTTAAAAATTATAATCTCCTAATCCCAAGTATTAGAAAGAATAAGCCAGGTGTGGTGGCTCACACCTGTAATTCTAGCACTTTGGGAGGCCGAGGTGGGTGGATTGCCTGAGCTCAGGAGTTTGAGACCAGCCTGGGCAACATGGCTAAACCTTGTCTCTAATAAAAATACAAACAATTAGCCAGGCATGGTGGCATGTACCTGTAGTCCCAGTTACTCAGGAAGCTGAGACACGAGAATCTCTTGAACCTGGGAGGCGGAGGTTTCAGTGAGTGGAAATTGCATTACTGTACTCCAGCCTGGGTGACAGAGTAAGACGCTGTCTAAAAAAAAAAAAAAGAAAGAAAGAAAAAAAAGGAAAAAAAAGAATGCAGAGCAACAGGAACTCTCAAGTATAAATTGGCATAACACTTTGGAGAGTAATTTTGAAATATCTGGTAAAATTAAAGATGCACATATTTTAAGATTCAGCAATTCTATTTCTATGTTTATAACATAAAGGTCTCCAAAGTGTGGTGCAGGCAACCCAGTGGGGTGCAAGCAACCCAGGAGATTGCATAAGATGATCTACATTTGAGAGCAGGAAAACAAGGTTGGACTTTCTACCCTATGTGGGCATAGGGGCACCACTGAAGGGTTTGAAGAAGTCCACGGATAATGATCATATTTGCATTTTAAAAGATCACTCTGGTACCAGTGTGGAGGATGACTGGAATGGAACAGAACAAACAGCAGGAAGAACATTTAAATCTGGGGATTACCACGGTCAGACAAGAGATACAGAGCTTGGAGTGACACCGTGAGTGATCTGGGGATGAGCAGGAGAGGAATTTTAAACACGATTCAGCTGTACTGTATGATTCTATTTATATAAAATTCTAGAAAAGGCAAAACTATAGTGAAAGAAAGCAGATCAGTGGTTGGTGAGACTCACTGTCAAAGGGCATGAAGATTTTAGGATGAAGGAACTCTTTTATATTTTGATTGTGGTTACAGACGGTATACAATTACCAAATTCATCAAATGCTACCCTTAACATGAATGAATATTATTGTATATAAATAATACCTTAATTTTTTTAAGTGAAAAAATGGGACTAAGAAAAAAGATTTAGGAGGTAGAATCAATAGAACTCGGTATGTGAATATTTTGCTTTACATAGTGGCTGTTTTTCTAGAGGAGATGTATAAAAATAAAATTGAAAGTGCTCTAAGGGAACTATCCAAACTAGTATTCAGCCTGATTTCTAATAGAGAATTTCAAAAATAAAAAAGAATACACAAATATAAAAAATAACATAAAAAATTAAAAAAAAGAATACACAAAAGTTGACAGAATGACATAATGAAACCCAATATACTCAATATTCAGCTTTAACAATTGTCAATTTATGGCCAATTTTGTTTCATTTATATCCCATTCTACTTTTACCCTGCTACTCAGTTATTCTGAAGCAAATGCTAGACATTATATAATTTTAACCATAAAAATTTTAGTATAAATCTGTAATAAGTAGAGTTTAAAAAAAAACCACAATACCATTATTACACCTAAAAAATTAATAGTAATTCTTGAATGTCACCTAATATCCAGCCATAGTTCAAATATCTAACTTTCTCACAAAGTTATACATTTTCATTTTTACAGTTTGTTTGAATTAAAATCCAAATAAGGACCATTTGATATACCTTTTAATTCCATTTAAAAATTATTATTATGGCCAGGCATAGTGACTCATGCCTGTAATCCCAGCACTTTGGGTGGATTTCTTGAGCCAACATAGTAAAACCCCACCTCTACAAAAAACAGATAAATTAGCCGGGCGTGGTGGCAAGCTCCTGTAGTCCCAGCTACTCAGGAGTCTAAAGTGGGAGGATCGCTTGAACACGGAAGATAAAGGCTGCAGTGAGTTATGACTGCACCACTGCACTCCAGGTTGGGTGACTGAGCGAGACTCTCTCTCTCTCTCTCTCTCTCTCTCTCAAAAACAAACAAACAAACAAACAAAAAACTATCATTTTACAGAGACGGAGGTCTCACTGTGTTGCTCAGGGTGGAGCACAGTGAATATTCACGGGCATGATCACAGGTCATTGCAACCTCGAATTCCTGAGCGCAAAAAACCCTCCTGCCTCAGCCTCTTCAGTAGCTGGGACTACAGGCTCATGCCACTGCTTCTGGCTTTAACTTCATTTTTAAGATAATTTCTCTTTCTCTTCTTTTTACCTTTGCAATTTATTTGTTGACTAATCTGTATTTTCTTAATGTAAGGACTCCTTCTATTATGCAAATAAGCACCATTTAATTAAGTGAGTTTCTTTTCAATTCTTTTTTGTTTTTTTCGGAGACAGAGTCTTGCTCTGTTGCCCAGGCTGGAACGCGGTGGTGCAATCTCAGCTCACCGCAACCTCTGCCTCCCATGTTCAAGAGATTCTCCTGCTTCAGCCTCCTGAGTAGCTGGCACTACAGCCACGTACCACCATGCCCGACTAATTTTTTGTATTTTTAGTAGAGACGGGGTTTCACCGTGTTAGCCAGGATGGTCTCGATCTCCTGACCTCCTGATCCGCCCGCCTCCGCCAAAGTGCTAGGATTACAGGCCTGAGCCACCGTGCCCGGCCGAGATTGTCTTGTTCTGTCACCCAGGCTGGAGTGCAATGGCATGATCATGGCTCACTGTAGCCTCAACCTCCCAAGTTTAGGCGATCCTCCTGTCTCAACCTTCCAAGTAGCTGGGATAGCTGGGACTTCAGATGGCTCACCACTGCAACTGGCTAAGTTTTAATTTTTTGTAGAGACAAGGTCTCACTATGTTAGCCAGGCTAGTCTGAAACTCCTGAACTCAAGCTATTCTCTGGCTTTGGCCTCCCAAAGTACTGAGATTACAGGCATGAGCCACTGTGTCTTGCCATGGGTTTCTTTATTTGGATTGTTTTATAATTATTCTTTTAATATTTTAGTTGCAGTCCAAGAATTTTTTGATGAAGTCATAGATTGGTGACATAGGATTATCTCACAGTATGCCTAGTATGTTTTTGCTTTTGTCAACTTGTCTCAAGGGCAGCAATAATATGACTTACAGCACTGTTTGGGCATCAACACAGGTGTGAATCACTTACAGTTGTTTGGAGATCATCTGTTCTATCAAGGAAGGTATTCAATCTTTCTTCTTTCTCCAAAATTTTATCAATATTTTGTGTCATAACATTTTTTACATCAGTCACTTGATGGCTTATTGTGGAAATGGTGTGGTCACCTTGATTTTTATTGTATTTCATCTATATAGAAATGAAATATAGAAATTTTATTTTTATAAATGAAATCCATTATAATATACTGTACAAACTGGAACGATAATGTGAAAGGCATATTTCATTTGTATTTCAGTATAGGGAATCAACTAAATCTCATATTGTCCCCCCTTCATCTTGCAAAACAAAACAAAACAAAACAAAAGGCAGAGGGAAGGGATAAATCAATGTATTCAATCTGTAGTGGAAATTTTTTTTCTTTTCTTTTTTTTTTTTTTTTTTTTGAGACAGAGTCTCGCTCTCTCGCCCAGGCTGGAGTGCAGTGGCACGATCTCCCTTCACTGCAAGCTCCGCCTCCCAGGTTCATGCCATTCTCCTGCCTCAGCCTCCCGAGTAGCTGCGACTACAGGTGCCCGCCACCACGCCTGGCTAATTTTTTGTATTTTTTAGTAGAGACGGGGTTTCACCAGTGTTAGCCAGGATGGTCTCCATCTCCTGACTTCGTGATCCGCCCGTCTCGGCCTCCCAAAGTGCTGGGATTACAGGCGTGAGCCTCCGCACCCGGCCTTGGAAAATTTAAAAAATTTAAATTTGTTTATTTTACAAAATAGACTTTATTTTTTAGAGCAGGTTTAGGTTCACAGTCAAATTGAGCAGAAAATAGGCAAATTTCCCAAATATATTCCCTTGCTACCACAAACGCACAGCCTCTCTCACTATCAATATCTTGCACTACAATGGTACATTTGTTACAACTGATGACCCCACAGTCCATGATTAGGGCTCATTCTTGGTGGTGTACCTTTTAAGTGTTTGGACAAATGTAAAATGACATGTATTCACCATTACAGTATTATACAGAATAGTTTCATTGCCCTTAAAATTCTATGCTCTGCCCATTCAGCTCTCCCTCCCACCAGGCACTGGCAACCACTGACTTTTTTTACAGCATCCATAGTTTGCTTTTTCCAGAATGTCATAATAGTTGGAATCATATAATGTGTAGGCTTTTTAGATTGGCTTCCTTCACTTAGTAATATGTATTTAAGGTTCCTCCATGTCTTTTCATGGCTTGTTGGCTCATTTATTTTTAGCTCTGAATACCATTCCATTGTCTGGAATTATCACAGTTACATCCATTCACTTACTGAAGGACATCTTGGTTGCTTCCAAATTTTGACAATTACAAGTAAGGTGGCTATAAACATTCACATTTTAGTTTTTTTGTGGACATGTTTTCAACTCATTAAGGCAAATACCAAGGAGTGTGATTGTTGGATTGTATGGTAAGAGTACGTTTAGTTTTGTAAGAATCTGCCAAACTGTCTTCTGAGTTGGCTGTACCATTTTGCATTCCCACCAGCAATGAATGGAGTTTCTACTGTGCCACATCCTTGTCAGCACTTAATGTTGCCAGTCTTTTGGATTTTGGCCATTCTAATAGTTATGACGGTATTTCATTGTTATACTTTGCAATTCCCTAATGACATATAATATTGAGCTCTTTTTATATGTTTATTTACCATTTGTATATCTCTTTTGGTGAGGTGTCTATACAGGTTTTTTTTTTTTTTTTTTTTTTTTTTTTTTTGCTTTTTTTTTTTTTAACCATCATTCTCAATGATCCTCCTGATGTGTATTTTAAAGTCAGGTTCTAAAAAATTATTGTTGTTGAGTTTTAAGATTCTTTGTATATTTGGGATAAAAGTCTTGTCAGGTTTGTCCTTCTTCTTCATCTTTTTTTTTTTTTTTTTTTTTTTTTGATACAGTGTCTCACTCTGTTGTCCAGGCTGGGGAGTACACAGCACATGGGAATTCTGGGAGATACAATTCAAGTTGAGATTTGGGTGGGGACATAGCCAAACCATATCATTCTACCCCTGGCCCCTCCAAATCTCATGTCCTCACATTTCAAAACCAATTATTCCTTCCTAACAGTCCCCCAAAGTCTTAACTCATTTTCATTTCAGCATTAACCCAAAAGTCCACAGTCCAAAGTCTCATCTGAGACAAGGCAAGTCCCTTCCACCTATGAGCCTGTAAAATCAAAAACAAGCTAGTTACTTCCTAGATACAATGGGGGTACGGTATTGGGTAAATATGGCCATTCCAAATGGAAGAAATTGGCCAAAACAAAGGGGTTACAGGGCCCATGCAAGTACAAAATCCAGTGGGACAGTCAAATCTTAAAGCTCTAAAATGATCTCTTTTGACTCCGGGTCTCACATTCAGATCACGCTGACACAAAAAGTAGCTTCCCGTGGTCTTGGGCAGCTCTGCCCCTGGGCTTTGCAGGGTACAGCCTCTCCCAGCTGCTTTCATGGGCTGGCATTGAGTGTCTGTGGCTTTTCCAGGTGCACAGTGCAAGCCGTCAGTGGATCTACCATCCTGGGGCTTGGAGGATGGTGGCCCTCTTCTCACAGCTCCACTAGGCAGTGCCCCAGTAGGGACTCTGTGTGAGGGCTCCAACCCCACATTTCTCTTCTGCACTGCCCTAGCAGAGGTTCTCCATGAGGGCCCCACCCCTGCAGCAAATTTTTGCCTGGGTGTCCAGGCATTTCCATACATCTGCTGAAATCTAGTCAGAGGTTCCCAAACCTCAATTCTTGACTTCTGTGCACTTGCAGGCTCAACACCACGTGGAAGCTGCCAAGTCTTGGGGCTTGCACCCTCTGAAACCACAGCCTGAGGTGTATGTTGGCCTGTTTCTGCCATGGCTGGAGTGGCTGGGACACAGGGCACCAAGTGCCTAGACTGCACACAGCACGAAGACCCTGGGCCTGGCCCAGGAAACCATTTTTTCCTCCTGGGCCTCCAGGCCTGTGATTGGAGGAGCTGCTGTGAAGGTCTCTGACATGGTCTGGAGATATTTTCCCCATGGTCTTGGGGATTAACATTAGGCTCCTTGCTATATGTATGCTAATTTCTGCAGCTGGCTTGAATTTCTCCCCAGAAAATGGGTTTTTCTTTTCTATTGCCTAGTCAGGCTGCAAATTTTCCAAACTTTTATGCTCTGTTTCCTTTATGAAACTGAATGCCTTCAACAGCACCCAAGTCACCTCTTGAATTCTTTGCTGCTTAGAATTTTTTTCCACCAAATACCCTAAATCATCTCTCTTAAGTTCAAAGTTCTGCAGATCTCTAGAGTAGGGGCAAAATGCCACCAGTCTCTTTGCTAAAACATAGCAAGAGTCACCTTTGCTCCAGTTCCCAACAAGTTCCTTATGTCCATCTGAGACCACCTCAGCTTGGACCTTATTGTCCATATCACTATCAGCATTCTGGGCAAAGCCATTCAACATGTCTCTAGGAAGTTCCAAACTTTTCCACATTTTCCTGTCTTCACCTGAGCCCTCCAAACTCTTCCAACCTCTGCCTGTTACCCAGTTCCAAAGTAACTTCCACATTTTCAGGTGTCTTTCAGCAAGGCCCCCCTCTACTGGTACTAATTTACTGTATTAGTCTGTTTTCATGCTCCTGATAAAGGCATACTTGAGACTTAGAAGAAAAAGAGGTTTAATTCGACTTACAGTTCCACATGGCTGGAGAGGCCTCAGAATCATGGCGGGAGGTGAAAAGCACTTCTTACATGGTGGTGGCAAGAGAAAAATGAGGAAGAAGCAAATGGAGAAATCCCTGATAAACCCATCAGATCTGATGAGACTTATTTACTATCACAGAATAGAGTGGGAAAGACCAGCCCCATGATTCAATTATCTCCTTCTGGGTCCCTCCCACTACACATGAGAATTCTGGGAGATACAATTAAAGTAGAGATTTGGGTGGGGACATAGCCAAACCATATGACATTGCTTTCACTGTATCCCACACGTTTTGATACATTGTATTATTATTTTCATTTAGTTCAAAATATTTTAAATTTTTCTTGAGATTTCTTCTTGACTTGTGTTACTTAGAAGTGTGCTGTTTATGTCATCCTTAAAAAAAAAAAAAAAAAAGTATGCTCTTTAATGTCCAAGTACTTGGGGACTTTCCAAGTCTTTCCATTACTGATTTCTAGTTTGATTCCACTGTGGTTTGAATAACTATATATTCCATAATTTCTTTAAAATTTATTAATGTGTGTTTTATGGCCCCAAATGTGATCTATATTAGTGAATGTTTCATGTGAGCTTGAGAAAAATGTGTATTCTGCTGTTGTTGAATAAAATATTCTATAGATGTCAATGATAACCAGTTGATTAATGGTACTATTCAAGTATATTCTTTCTTATTTTCTGCCTGCTAGGACTGTCTATTTCTGAATGAGGGGTGTTGGAGTCTCCAAATGTAGTAGTGGCTTCATCTATTTTTCCTTGGGATTCTATAAGTCTTTGCCTCATGTATTTTGCCATTCTTTTGTTAGGTGAATATACATGAACAATTGTTATGTCTTCTTGGATAATTGACCCTTTTATCATTATGTAATGCCTCTTTTTATCCCTAACAATATTCCTTGCTCTGAAGTCTACTGTTCGAAATTAAAATAGTTACTCTAGCCCTCTTTTGATTAGTGTTAGTATGACATGTCACTCTTCCTACCTTTATTTTTACTCTATATGTGTCTTCATATTTAAAGTGGGTTTCTTTTAGCCAACATATAGTTCAGTTTTGTTTTTTGCTCCACTAGGACTATTTCCATCTTTTATTTAGTGTATTTACATCATTAATGTTTAAAGTGATTATTAGTATAGTTGTATTAATACCTACCATATTTGTTACTGTTTTCTCTTTGTTGCCCTTTTTCTTTGTTCCTATTTTTGTCTTCACTCTCTTCTGCCTTTTTTGCTTTTAATTCACCATTTTATATGACTATATTATTTTATTTTCTCTCCTGTTTTTAAAAGTATCAATTATACTACTTACTTTAAAAAAGTGGTTTCCAGGCTGGTGCCGTGGCTCACACCTGTAATCCCAGCACTTTGGGAGGTCGAGGTGGGCGGATCCCCTGAGGTCAGTTCTAGATCAGCCTGGCCAACATGGTGAAACCCTGTCTCTACTAAAAATATAAAAATTATCTGGCATGGTGGCAGTCACCTTAATCCCAGCTACTCGGGTGACTAAGGCAGGAGAATCACTTGAACCTGGAAGGTGGAGCTTGCAGTGAGTTGAGATTGTGCCACTGCACTCCATCCTGGGTGGCAGAGCGAGACTCTATCTCAAAAAAAAAAAAAAAAGTTTCCCTACAGTTTACCATATACATTTACCACTAATTCAAGTTCACTTTCAAATAATACTATGCTACTTTATGGGTAATGTAAGTACTTTATAATAACAAAATAATCCTAACTCCTCCTTCCTGTCCCTTGTATCATTTCTACCATTCATTTTACTTATATATAAGCTATAATCATCTAATACAGATGCTCCTTGACTTATGATGGGATTATGTCAAGATAAAGTCACTGCAAATTGAACATATTATGTGTCAAAATGTATTGAATAACACCTAACCTACTGAACATTATAGCTTAGCCTGCCCTACCTTAAATGTGCTCAAAATACATTAGCCTACAATGGACAAAATCATTTAACACAAAGCCTATTTTATAGTAAAGTGTTGAAAATCTCATGTAATTTGTTGAATACTAAGCTGAAAGTAAAAAAACTGAATGGCTACATGGGTACTTGAAATACAGTTTCTACAGAATGCATATTGCTTTTGCACCATCATAGAGTTAAAAAAATCATAAGCTGAACCACCATAAGTTAGGGACTGTTTGCATATTGTTGTTATTATTTTGAACCAACTGTTATCTATTAGATCAATTAAGAACTAAAGTTTAGGCCAGGCGTGGTGGCTCACACCTGTAATCGCAGCACTTTGGGAGGCCGAGGTGGGTGGATCACAAGGTCAGGAGATCGAGACCATCCTGGCTAACACGGCGAAACTCCGTCTCTACTAAAAACACAAAAAATTAGCCAGGTGTGGTGACAGGCGCCCGTAGTCCCAGCTGAGGCAGGAGAATGGCATGAACCCAGGAGGCGGAACTTGCAGTAAGGGGAGATCCTGCCACTGCACTCCAGCCTGGGTGACAGAGCAAGACTCTGTCTCCAAAAACACAAAACAAAAAAACTAAACTTTAAATTTTACCTTCATTTATTCCTTATGTCATCTCCTCCTCCCTCATCCTCTTTCTTCTTTCCTCCTCTTTCCTCCTCTTTCCCCCTCTTTCCCCCTTTTCCTCCCTCCTCCTTCCTCCTCCTCTTCCTCTTCCTCCTCTTTTTCTCTTCTTCTTCTTTCTTCTTCTTCTTCTTCTTCTTCTTCTTCTTCTTCTTCTTCTTCTTCTTCTTCTTCTTCTTCTTCTTCTTCTTCTTCTTCTTCTCTTCTTCTTCTTCTCTGTATATATTGTGGCTTTAATGTGTCCCACAGAGTTCATGTATTGGAAAGTTAATACAATAACTCAATAGATGTGTTCATTATAATATCCAATAATCCAATAAATTTCTATTCATTATAAATTACCCATTCTGTAGTATTCTGTTTTAGCAGCACAAAATGGTTGAAGACAACACAGATCCAAGTTTCTGACCTGTATGTTTTTCTTTATCTTAGATTCCATATAGTTGTCTTTTTTTAAAAAAAAAATCTTTTATTTTGTCTTTAACATGATATACCTGGGTGTTTTTCTTTTTGTTTGTTTGTTTTTTTTTTTTTCCATTTATTCTACTTGTTGTTCTCTGAACATCCTGGATCTGTGGTTTGATGTCTGACATTAATTTGGGGGTAAATTATCAGTCATTAGTGCATCTAATATTGCTTTTTTTCCTTTCTTTCTTCTACTTCTGACAATCCCATTATGTGTATAGATCCTCACAAAAGTATGGGAGAGCCTCCTATTACTGGGCCCCCACTGAAGCAATTTGTCAGTTACTGTTTAGATTTTCCTACCCTATTACTGGTTCCTGTGAAGGTTTCTGCTTACGGGTTTCTGTTCTGGTAAGTTGTGAATCTCTGTATTTGTCTGTCTGGATCTTCAAGTGGCAGCAACTTGCCCTATGACCTCACTTCTCTGATGGATATACAAAGAATTGTTGATTTTACAGTTTGACCAGCTTATTACTTGTTGTAGGATGGAGTGGTAACCTTCAAGGTCCTTATATGGTGGACCCGAAACTAGAGGGTCATATACATATTTTTAATTATTATTTCTAAAAAATTTTTTTTAAATTACAATGGATTTGGGGGAACAAGTGTTTTTTGGTTACATGAATGAATTACATAGTGGTGAAATCTGAGATTTGAGTGTACCTGTCACCTGAGTAGTGTACATTATACCCAATATGTAGTTTTTAATCCCACACTCCCTTCCTACCCTTCCCCTTCTTCTTCTTCTTTTTTCTTTGTTTTTTTTTTTTTTTTATTTTTGAGACAGAGTCTCACTCTGTCGCCCAGGCTGGGGTGCAGTGGTGCGATCTCGGTTCACTGTAAACTCTGCCTCCTGGGTTGAAGCGATTCTACTGCCTCAGCCTCCTGAGTAGCTGGGATTACAGGTGCATGTTACCACACCGGCTAATTTTTGTATTTTTAGTAGAAACAGGATTTCACCATGTTGGCCAGGCTGGTATCGAACTCCTGACCTCAGGGATCCACCGCCTCGGACTCCCAAAGTGCTGGGATTACAGGCATGAGCCACCACGCCCGGCCACCCTTTCCCTTCTGACTCTCTGAAGTCCATTGTATCACTCTATCTGCCTTTCTGTACTCATAGCTTAGCTCTCACTTATAAGTGAGAACATGTGGCATCTGGTTTTCCATTACTGAGTTACCCACTTAGAATAATGGCCTCCAGCTCCATGAAAGTTGCTGCAAAAGATATTATTTCATTCCTTTTTAGGGTTGAGAAGTGTATTCCATGAAGTATATACACCACATTTTCTTTATTCACACATCAGTTGATGCGCACTTAGGCTGGTTCCATATCTTTGCAATTGTGAATTGTGCTATAGTAAACATATGTGTGCATGTGTCTTTTTCATATAATGATTTATTTTCTTCTGGGTAGACACCAGTAGCGGGATTGCTGGATTGAATGGTAGATTTGCCTTTAGTTCTTTAAGGAATTTCCATGATGTTTTCCACAGAGGTTGTACTAATTTACATTCCCACCAGCAGTGTATAAGCATTCCATTTTCATCACATTCATGCCAACATCTATTTTTAAAAATTTTTATTTATTTATTTAATTTATTTACTATGACCATTCTTCCAGGAGTAAGGTGGTAACTCATTGTGGTTTAAATTTGCATTTCCCTGATGATTAGTGAGCATTTTTTCACATGTTGTTGGCCATTTGTATATCTTCTTTTGAGTAATGTTTATTCATGTTATTTATCCACTTTTTGATGAGATTTTTTTTTCCTGCTGCTTTAAGTTTCTTGTAGATTCTAGATACTAGTCCTTTGTTACATACATAGTTTGCAAAATTTTTTTTTTCCACTCTGTAGGTTGTCTGGTTACTCTGATTATTTCTTTTCCTGTGCAGAAGTTTTTTTAGTTTAATCAGGTCTCATTCATTTATTTTTGTGTTTGTTGCATTTGCTTTTGTGGTCTTAGTCATGCATTCTTTGCCTAGGCCAATGTCCAGAAGAGTTTCCCCAAGGTTATCTTCTAAAATTTTTATGGTTTTAGGTTGTATTTTTAAGTCTTTGATCCATCTTGAGTTGATTTTTGTATAAGGTGAGAGATAGGGATCCAGCTCCATTCTTTTACATGTGGCTAGCCAGTTTTCCCAGTACCATTTATTAAATAGGGTGTCCTTTCCTCAATTTATGTTTTTGTATGCTTTGTCAAAGATCAATTGGTTCTACATTTTTGACTTTATTTCTGGGTTCTCTATTCTATTCCATTGGTCTCTGTGCCTACTTTTATAACAGTATCATGTTGTTTTGGTAACTATAGCCTTGCAGTATAATTTGAAGTCCAGTAATATGATGCCTCCAGATTTGTTCTTCTTGCTTAGGATTGCTTTGGCTATGCGGGCTCTTTTGTGGTTCCATATGAATTTTATAGTTCTTTTCTAATTCTGTGAAAAATGATGTTGATATTTTGATGGGAATTTCATTGAATCTGTAGATTGCTTTGGGTAGTGCCCTGGGGATCTAAATAAACTTAAAAGGCAGTCTCGGCCACATGGAATGCAATTCCTGGACAAGTCCTGATGCTGTGCTGAGCTTGGAACCAGTGGACTTGGCGGGGCAGGTGAGCTAGTGAGACACTAGCCAGGGAGGCAAGGGAGTGCTGGTGCCAACTCTCCCCCAACCCCAGGGAGTGCAGCTTGCAGCTCTGGGAGAAATTCTTTCCTTCTGCTTGAGGAGAGGAGAGGGAAGGGAAGGGTAAAGAAGACTTTGTCTTGCAACTGGGATGCTAGCTCAGCCACAGTAGGAAAGGGCAACAGGCAGAGTTTTGACACCCCCATTCCAGGCCCTAGCTTCTGGACAATATTTCTAGACATATTTGGTGCCAGAAAGGAACCAAAGGAACCTGCTGCCTTGAAGGAAAGAACCAGTCCTGGTAGGATTCATCATCCACTGACTAAAGAGCCCTTGGGCCCTGAATAAGCAGCAGCAGTAGCCAGGTGTTATACACTGTGGGCCTTGGAGAGACTTTGAGATGTGCTGGCTTCAATTGTGACCTAGCACATTTCCAGCTGTGGTGGCTACAGGGAGAGACTCCTCTTGCTTGAAAAAAGGTGATGAAAGAGTAAAGGGGACTTCATCTTGCAGCTTAGATACCAGCTTGGCACCAAGTGGGTTCTTGGGATCCCTAAATCCAGGCCTTTACTCTTGGATGGCATTTCTGGACCTATCCTGGGCCAGAGGGGAGCCCAATGCCCTGAAAGTAGAGTCTGTGGGCTGGCAACATTGACTATAAGCTGACTGAAAAGCCTCTGGGCCCTGTGTGAGTATCAGCAGTAGCCAGGCAGAACTCGCTACGGGCTTGCGGAAGTGCTGGCCATGGGGAGAGACCCCTTTCCTTATGGAAAGGAGAGGGAACAGTGGGAAGGACTCTGCCTTGTGACTTGGGTGCCAGCTTAGCCACAGTGAAATAGAACATCAGGTAGATCCCTAAGGTTTCTGACTCCAGGCTCTGGCTCTTAGATGGCATCCCTGGACCTGCCTAGGGCACAGGGGGAACTAGCAGCTCTGAAGGGAAGGACAAAAGCCTATCTGACTTTGCCATCTGCTGATTGTAGAGCTCTAGGGCCTTGAGCAAACATAGGCAGTGGGCCTTGGGTGAGACCTAGTGCTGTGCTGGCTTCAGGTCTGAATCAGAGCAGTCCTAGTGGTGGTAGCCACAGGGTGCTTATATCACCATTCCCCTCAAGCTCCAGGCAGTTCAGCACAGAGAGACCTATTTGGGAGAAAATAAAGAAAGACAACAAGAGTCTCTGCCTATTAATCCAGAGAATTCTTCTGGATCTTACACAAGACCATCAAGGGGGTACCTATCTGAGTCTGCAAAAGCCACAGTGTTACTGCCTTTGGGGTACCCCTGAATGCAGATATGGCTGCGGCGACCAAAAACTTAGATCACAATACCCAAGTCCCTTTGAGTATTTAGAAAGCCTTCCCAAGATGAATGGGTACAACTAAGCTCAGACTGAGAAGACTACAATAAATATTTAACTCTTCAATGTCCAGACAACAACAAACATCCAGCATGAAGACCATACAGGAAAAATATGACCTGACCAAATGAACTAAAGAAGGCATTAGGGACCAATCCTGGAGAGACAGAGATATATGACCTTTCAGACAGAGAATGCAACATGGCTCTTTTGAGGAAACTCAATGAAATTCAGAATTCTATCAGATAAATTTAATAAAGAGACTGAAATATTAAAAAGAATCAAGTAAAAATTCTGGAGCTGAAAAATGCAATTGACATACTGAAGAATGCATCAGAGTCTCTCTCTCTTTTTTTTTTTTTTTTTTTTGAGACGGAGTCTTGCTCAGTCTCCCAGGCTGGAGTGCAGTGGCATGATCTCAGTTCACTGCAAGCTCTGCCTCCCAGGTTCATGCCATTCTCCTGCCCCAGCCTCCCAAGTAGCTGGGACTACAGGCGCCTGCCACCACGCCTGGCTAATTTTTTTTGTATTTTTAGTAGAGATGGGGTTTCACCATGTTAGCCAGGATAGTCTCGATCTCCTGACCTTGTGATCCGCCCATCTCGGCCTCCCATAGTGCTGGCATTACAGGCATGAACCACTGTGCCCAGCCCACATCATAGTCTCTTAACCGCAGAACAGATCAAGTAGAAAAAGAATTAGTGAGCTTGAAGACAGGCTATTTGAAAACACACAGAGGAGAAAAAAGAATCAAAAAGAATGAAGCATGCCTATAAGATCTAAAAAATAGCCTCAGAAGGGCAAATCTGGCCAGGTGCAGTGGCTCATGCCTCTAATCCCAGCACTTTGGGAGGCTGAGGTGGGCGGATCACCTAAGGTTGGGAGTTCGAGACCAGCCCGGCCGACATGATGGAACTCTGTCTCTACTAAAAATACAAAAATTAGCCGAGCATGGTGGTGTGTGCCTGTAATCCCAGCTATCTGGGAGGCTGAGGCATGAGAATCTCTTGAACCTGGGAGGCGGAGGTTGCAGTGAGCTGAGATCATGCCACTGCACTCTAGCCTGGGTGACAGAGTGAGACTGTCTCAAAAAAAAAAAAAAAAAAAAAAAAAAAAGGCAAATCTAAGAGTTATTGACCTTAAAGTGGAGGTAGAGAGAAAGAGATAGGAGTAAAAAGTTTATTCAAAGGGATAATAACAGATATCTTCCCGAACTTAAAGAAAAATATCAGTATTCAAATATAAGAAGATTATAGAACACCCAAAGAGGATTTAACCCAAATAAGACTACCTCAAGGCATTTAACATTCAGTCTCCCAAAGGTCTAGGATAAAGAAAGGATCCTAAAAGCAGCAAGAGAAAAGAAACAACATTCAAGGGATCTCCAATACATCTGGCAGCCGACTTTCAGTGGAAACCTTATAAACAAGGAGAGAGTGCCATGACACATTTAAAGTGCTGAAGAAAAAAACCCTACAATAGTGTATCTGGCAAAAATGTCCTTCAAACATAAAAGGGAAATAAAGACTTTCCCAGACAAACTGAAGCTGAGGGATTTTATTAACACCAGACCTTTCCTATAAGAAATGCTAAAGGAAGTACTTCAATCAGAAAGAAAACAATGTTAATTTGCATTAAGTAATCACCTGAAGGTACAAAACTCACTGGTAATAGCATGTACACAGAAAAGTACAGGATATGAGAACACTGTAACTGTGCTGTGTAAACTACTCTTATCCTAAGTAGAAAGACTAACTGATGAACCAACAAAAAATAATAGCAGCAACAACTTTTCAAGACATAGACAGTACAATAAGATGTAAATAGAAACAACAAAAAGTTAAAAAGCAGGGGGGATGAAGTTAAGACATAGAGTTTTTATTAGTTTTCTTTCCGCTTGTCTGTTTATGCAAACAGTATTAATTCATTATCAGGTTAAAATAATGGGTTATAAGATATTATTTGCATGCCTCATGGTAACCTCAAACCAAAAAAACATACAGTGGATACATAAAAAATAAAACACAAGAAACTAAATTATACCACCAGAGAAAATCAACTTCACTAAAGGAAGATGGGAGGGAAAGAAGGAAGAGAAGACCACAAAACAACCAGAAAACAAAAAACAAAATGAAGAGTAAGTCCTTACCTATCAAGAAAATAACACTGAATGTAAATGAACTAAACTCTCCAATCAAAAGACATAGAATGGTTGGCCAGGTGCATTGGCTCATGCCTGTAATCCTAGCACTTTGGGAGGCTGAGGCAGGTGGATTGCCTGACTCAGAAGTTTGAGACCAACCTGGGCTACATGGTGAAACCCCATCTCTACTAAAAAAAAAAAAAATACAAAAAATTAGCTGGGCATGGTGATGTGCACCTGTACTCCCAGCTACTTGGGAGATTGTGGCATGAGAATTGCTGGAACCCAGGAGGCGGAGGTTACAGTGAGCTGAGATAGTGCCACTGCACTCCAGCCTGGGAAACAGAGGGAGACTGTTTCAAAAAACAAAATAAAAACAAAACCAAAAAAACGCACATAAAGGCATAGACTGGCTGAATCAATTAAAAAACAAGACCCACTGATATGTTGCCTGCTAGAATCACACTTCACCTATAAAGACACACACAGAATGAAAATAAAGGAATGGAAAAAGATATTTCATGCCACTGGAAACCAAAAAAAAAAAAAAAAAAAAAAAAAAAAAAAAAAAAGACAGTAGTAGCTATATTATTTAGATCAGACAAAATAGATTTTATTTATTTTTTTGAGATGGAGTCTCGCTGTGTCGCCCAGGCTGGAGTACAGTGGTGTGATCTTGGCTCACTGCAAGCTCTGCCTCCTGGGTTCATGCCATTCTCCTGCCTCACCCTCCCGAGTAGCTGGGACTACAGGCACCTGCCAGCACACCCAACTAATTTTTTGTATTTTCAGTAGAGACAAGGTTTCACCATGTTAGCCTGGATGGTCTCGATCTCCTGACCTAGTGATCCACCGCCGCCCCCCCCCCCCCAGCCTCCCAAAGTGCTGGGATTACAGGCATGAGCCACTGTGCCTGGCATTTATTTATTTCTTTTGAGATGGAGTCTTGCTCTGTCACCAGGCTGGAGTGCAGTGGTGCGATCTCAGTTCACTGATTTACCGCAATCTCCGCCTCCCGGGTTCAAGCGATTCTCCTGCCTCAGCCTTGCCAGTAGCTGGGACTACAGGCACGTGCCACCATGCCCAGCTAATTTTTGTATTTTTAGTAGAGATAGGGTTTTACTGTATTGGCCAGGATGGTGTCGATCTCTTGATCTTGTGATCTGCCTGCTTCAGCCTCCCAAAGTGCTGGGATTACAGGCATGAGCCACTGTGCCTGGCCTGACAAAATAGATTTCAAGACAAAAACTATAAGAAGATACAATAAGGTCACTATATAATGATAAAAGGGTCAATTTGGCAAGAGGATATAACAATTTAAAATATATATGCACCCAACACAGGAGCATCCAGGTATATAAAGAAAATATTATTAGCGCTATGTTGCCCAGGTGGAAGTCTCTTTTAATCTATGGGTCCTCCTTAACTTTCTCCACTTGGCAATTTATTTATTGAAGAAGTTAGGTCATTTGTCTTGCAGAGTTTTTCATATTCTGAATTTTGCTGATTATATCACTTCAGTATCATTTAATGTGAATGCGGATCTCTTTCCTATAACCTGGCAGTTAGAGCTAAAGGCTTGGTCAGATCCAGGTTTGATATTTTTGGGTAAATGTATTTCAGATGTGTGCTTTGTAAGATTCCTTGTGTGGCATCAAGAAGCACATTACTGTCTCTCCTATTCTGAGCTTAAGAAAAATTAGTGGGTTTAGGTGTTTTGAGCCCGTTTCATCCGTTATGAAGTTCCTCATCGGGTTTTTGCCTAATTTTTTTGTCAGTTATTGATGATTGTCTAGGTCCATTATTTCATTAGGGATTCCACAATGGTGATATTTTATCACCTCTTCATCATTTATTAGCTAGAATACTTCCATAAAGAAAAATGACTTTTCCCTATCAACTTTCTGGTTCCTTTGAGGTATCATTCATGGAGGAATGTTAGAATAAGTGCTTGATTCCTTCCTTTTATTTATCAGTTTTCAGAGTAATGAGGTGGATCAGTAGTACTTATCAAAGTTGATTGATGAAAAATGTTTCCCTCTTTGGTGGCATCTAGGAACTCATGGAGTTTAACATATTTGATGTGTTGAAATCCACTGCAGTTAGGGTCCTTTTCGATGCTCAAATAATTCTATCACTGGCCACAGGCAACCTCTTCAAGTTGTCACCTACAGTCTTTTGACATGAGCACAGATTTTGATGCAACTTTGTTTTGGATAGGACAAAATGTTTCTAGCTTATAGGTTACCTGTCCCATATTTGGAACCAGGCTTGATTTCTTTGAGGGGAGGGCGCTGAAGGAAAGTGCTGAAAGAAAGGAAATTGCTGAAGGAAAAAAGTATTTAGAGACTATAATCTAGAAACTAAAGTGGCTCACTACTGTTGAGGTTGGTCATTATTTCTAGGCTTTTTCAGTGGACAGGCTAGGAAATTTTGTTTAAGAGAAAATATATCATGTGATATATTTTCAATTAAATATTTTTAAATATTTACTTTACTTTTTTTTTTTTTTTTTTTTTTTTTTTTTTTTTTGAGGCAGGATCTGGCTCTGTCTCACAGGTTTGAATGCAATGGTGTGATTGATCTCAGCTAACTGCAACCTCTGCCTCCTGGGCTCAAGCCATCTTTCTACCTCAGCCTCCTGAGTAGCTGGGACAACAAGTACATACCACCATGTCCAGATAATTTTTTTTTTTTTTTTGTAGAGACGGGGTTTCACCATGTTGCCCAGGCTGGTCTGGAATTCCTGAGCTCAAGCCATCTGTGCCCACTTTGGCCTCCCAAAGTGTTGGGATTGCAGGCATGAGCCACTGTGCCTGGCCCTAATTTTCAACTAAAATTTGGGATTAGAAGTTTACTTGACTTCTTTGATTTTATATTTGCAACTCTTTTTTTCTGAAAATCTTAAGTCTTAACAACATTAACAATTATATAAAGTCATATATCTATAAAAACCAATTTTAGAATAGCAATACCAATATTATTAGTAATAAAGTGACTCTTAAAAATAAATGCCTTGAGATTTACTTTTAGTTCTTTTTTTTATTAGGGTATAATCCCACTAGGAACATATAATCAAATTACTGTGTTTTAGAGCCACTTGAAATAAATTTTCACTGTCTTTTAAGCCATTAACTCAATACACAGGTTTTTCGTTTTTTCCACATTGTTTTAGAGATTATCCTAAAAATTAGAGTAAAATTCTATAATGACAAAATATACATAACAAAAATTTTACCATTTTAACCATTTTTCCTATTTTTTTCTTTTTTCAATGATCCTAGAAATCCTTCCAACTGACAATTTTTAAGTATATAGTTCAGTGGCATTAAGTACATTCACATTTTGTGTAACTATCACCATCATCCGTCTGCAGAACCTTTTTCTTCTTCCCAAACTGAAACTCTGTACACATTAAACATGAACTGCTTGTTTTCCCCTCCCCGATCCCCTGGCAACCACCCTTCTATTTTCTGTCTCTGTGAATTTGGCTACTCTTCGTATCACATATAGGTGGAAGCAGGCACTATTTGTTCTTTTGTGGCTGTCTTATTTCACTTAGTAGGGATTACTTTAAAGTTTTAGAATTTAGTGATATTTTATAATTGTGTAAAACATCTACATGGTTTTGCAGTCAAATTTGCCAAATGAGTTTCATACAGAAGGACCTAGTTCCTTTTTTCTCTTTTCCATAAGAAAACATCAGCAAGAAAGAGAGGTCCAGTTTCTACTCTTGTCATTTCTTTTCCCCTTCATCCTCACATAGGTAACCACTTAATGTTTTTGGTTTGCCTTTCCCTACCCTTAAAAAAAACTGTAAGTAAACAAAAAATATATTTGTACTTATTCCTTCTTTCTTAAATAGTTGCATATAGGAATATTAAATAAATAATAGTGTATCATAAATTCTTTCCTTTTTTTTTTTTTTTTTTTTTGAGATGGAGTCTCACTCTCTTGCCCAGGCTGGAGTACAGTGGCACAATCTTGGCTCACTGCAACCTCTGCTTCCTGGGTTCAAGAGATTCTCCTGCCTCAGCCTCCCAAGTAGCTGGGATTATAGGTATGTGCCATGACGCCTGGCTCATTTTTTTTGTTGTTGTTGTATTTTTAGTAGAGATGGGGTTTTGCCGTGTTGGCCAGGCTGGTCTTGAACTCCTGATGTTGAGTGATCTGCCTGCCTTGGCCTCCCAAAGTGCTGAGATTACAGGCGTGAGCTACCACGCCTGGCCAAAAATTCTTCCTTTATGTTGCTTTATTAGCTTATCAATATATCATGGATATCATTCCTTATCATTTTATAGTTTCTTATTCATCTGTATAGCTCTTAACTCATAATTGCCAACTGATTTGTCAGATGTAAAACTGGTAATACTTAGGAGTACAGTTTGAGGTTACACACCATATACTTTCCTAACATTTGCTGAAAATCTGCAGCAAATGCATTTGAAGGAGAAAAATATTCTTGTGACATCAAAGGATTTCTTGTACAAGTATCACTAACCTGGGGAAATTAATGGAAATATTTAACCTATATAGATCATTTTAACTGGAGAATTATAGAGCAAACATTCATTTGAAGCAAAGTCTAGTAGAAACCTGAAAAATAAAAGAAACCACATCATTTTTGGCTTTTTGGTGGCAGGGTGCCCTTTCCATTTAAAGATGTCATATTCATAAACACTGTGTTTGTCCCAGTCTTATGCGCTGCTGTTGTACCGATTAGAATCTCACAGTATGATTGCAGATGCTATTCCCTGATATATCTGAGGACTTGAGGGAAAGAACAGATGTTTACCTCTGGCAGACAAGTAAAGATGGGATTTTATGATATTTTTTAAATAGTGCTTTCATTTCCCCCCTCACCCATACCCTCAAAATCCATTCAACAATAATGAAACAATGCTAAATAAATGCCTTGATAGAAGTACTTAATGAATTTCTCAGAAGCAGTGGTAAAAATGACATGGTTAGTAATGCTGTATCACCTAGTTTTGGAAAGGTGACAGAATTGGGATGTTTTGTCATAATGTGCAGAAAAGAAAAAAAATTACAGTACATTAAGCTAAATGACTAACAGTGTTTAGCATCTAGACTCTGGTAATTTTCTAGGCATAATTGTGGAGTGAATTATAATGTTTAGGCCTTATAGCCCTTAACTCTATATTAGTTTGAATTGGGTTAAAGCAAGCAGATATATTAAACAGAAAATATATGCATGATTCATGAGTGTGATTGGCAAATAACTACTATATTGGTCTAATTTTTCCATTAATACTTTTTACTAAAATATTTATCCTGAATTATATATTTATAAGTAAAATTGAAGATTGGTATCATTTACTTTTTAAAATAAGAAACAATCACACTATCTGGACCACAAAATTACCAGAATAATGGTTTGGCTCTAGTCTGTCTGAAAGACTGCCTTTCATGAACTCTCCTGCTCAGAGATCAAACTCAGGATGCTGTGAGCAGCAGGTGATATCCAGTGAGAAGGTTAATCACCTTTTAAGATATTTATAACATCTTATGTACCTACATAAATACACACACAAAAGTACTCTGTTTATCGTAGTTTAGACATGCTGGCTATTGTCAATTAAAACTTTCCCTAGAGATGGTATGTCTTGATTTAAAAAACATTTTTTTGATTAACTCTTCTAATTGATATATATACTTTAACATAAGTGTCTTTAGACTACCGATCTCAAAGATTTTTTGATCACTTACCTCCTCATGTATATACTTTGTAAATTAAGTACCTGTGCCATTGAAAAAGTATATTAAATACTAGAGTAGCTTAATTTCTTTCTTAATTTTAAAACAAAATAAATATAAGGAGAGGTTCTAATAAATCTGAGTGGATGATCTTTGCAGGCCTTCCTTTAGGGTCAGGCAAAGTATGGAAACACGAGCCAGATGAGGGATGCAGGTAAGAAATCTCTGAAGGTCATGAATGGCTCTGCTTTACATACAGCAGGTGAGTGAGCTGCTTTTGGTTAGCACACTACTACTAATCAACTATAAAGCAGAGACCTCACAATTTCAGTAACTCAAAAAGTCCTTAGAGTACAATAAAATTACTTACATTTTTAAGAAATGCAGATGGTGTCACAGTATCCAGAGCATTGCCTGTAGCACATACATAAGTGATTCCATCAATAAAGACAGTATGGTAAACATCGCTTTGACAAGAAAACATGATACTCTTAAAGAAGTTAAGTACCCACACAGGGAATTTAACTTCATTTTTCAAGCCTTCATTAGTGGTATTAAGAATTATATAGATAACTTTTTATAATCAGAACAATTGGTTGAGTGCAGTGGCTCATGCCTATAATCTCAGCACTTTGGGAGGCTGAAGTGGGAGGATTGCTTGAGCCCAGGAGTTGAACATTGGCCTGGGCAACATAGCAAGACCCCATTTCTACAAAAAATACAAAAAAATTAGTCAGACCTGGTGGTGCATGCCACACTGTATTTCCAGCTATTTGGGGGGGGGGGGGGGTAAGGTGGGAGGATTGACTGAGCCAGGAGGTTGAGACTGCAGTGAGCCATGATCACGCCCCTGTACTCCAGCCTGGGCGACAGAGTGAGACCCTGTCTCAAACAACAACAACAAAAACCAAAAACAAAGAAACATAATCATTAGAAGAGCTCTCATATTTTTGAAAAATTGAAGTAAATTATGTTAAGTGAAGTCTATATAATTTAAATATGTATTTAAAATTGCATCAATAAAAATAAATCAAAGAGAAAGCTAACAATTTGGTATATATGTATATATTTTATTTTTTGAGATGGAGTCTCACTCTGTTGCCCAGGCTGGAGTGCAGTGATGTGATCTCAGCTCACTGCAACCCCTGCCTCTTAGGTTCAAGCTATTCTCCTACCTCAGCCTCCTGAGTAGTTGGGATTACAGGCACGCATCACCATGCCTAGCTAATTTTTGTATTTTTAGTAGAGACGGGGTTTCACTATGTTGGACAGGCTGGTCTCAAACTCCTGGCCTCAAGAGATCTGCCTCCCATGGCCTCCCAAAGTGCTGGGATTACAGGTGTGAGCCACCACGCCTGGCCTATATATATCTATATTTGAAGTCACTCACATTCTAAGACGGAATCAAGATTCTAACTAAACAGAAAATGCTATGTTCGGCCATGTGCGGTAGCTCATACCTGTAATCTCAGCACTTTGGGAAGCTGAGGTGGGTGGATCATGAGGTCAGGAGTTCCAGACCAGCCTGGGCAACATAGTGAAACCCTGTCTCTACTAAAAATACAAAAAATTAGCTAGCTGTGGTGGCGGGCACCTGTAATCCCAGCTACTCGGGAGGTTGAGGCAGAAGAAACGCTTGAACCCAGGAAGCGGAGGTTGCAGTGAGCCAAGATCATGCCATTGCACTCCAGCCCAGGCAAAAGTGTGGGACTCTGTCTCATAAAACAAAAACAAACACAGAAAATGCTATGTTCATTGATTTTTACTATGCCTATATTTCAGGTAGACATATTAAATTTTGGTACATCTTGGTTTTCTATAGATTAGAATTAAAAATTTGTAAACTGCAAATACCAAATATTCTGGAGAACAGGATGAGTCGGGGAGGGAGGAATGAATGTTAAAGTGAACCACAGTATGTTAAAATGAACCTTAGCATGACCACTCAACCATCTAGACCTTTCGACCTTCTCGGAATCCCACAGCAGGGGCCAGAATCCCCTTGGAAAGTGCCTCCATCCTTTACTGTCCAACAATCCAGAAAATGCAGGAATATGCAACAAAAATAGTTGCTTGGTGCCTAGACTTTAGTCTTTTTGAATACTATCTTTAAATGGTTAACAGGCAACAGACATGGTCAAATGCTAAATTGAATATATATGAGAATGAGGAAACTCAAAAACAGGCAGAAAAGATAATTTCAGAGGCAGAAAATTTAACATGTGAGCCTTTTCAGTATAAATCCTTCACATCGTATCATGAATACAATATGCTACAAATGTTTTTAATGATGATATTGATTGATACACATAATCTCCACCTAGAAAGCATTTTTGTTTAAAAATTTGGTGGAGTCTGCTGAAAAAGAGTTGCTAATTGTACCATCTATCTGAAAGTTACATATGTAATTTGAAGTAAATTGATACTGCATGTGAAAAAGAGATATTTTAAACTTATGCTTAGTATGTTATTAATACTATGAGTAATATTCAGAAAGCATCTATAAGTTAAAAACAACTGAATATCTGATGTTCAGGATATATCATTAATTGACAAAAGCCAGGTGGAGAAAAGTGTGCACGATGTGCTATCATTTATCTACTTCATCCTATGCTACCATAAGGGAAGTTCAAATGTACATAAAGTAGTCTCTCTTATTTGTGGCTTCACTTTCTGAGGTTTCTGTTACTCATGGTCAACCGCAATCCAAAAATAGGTGAGTAAAATGCAATGAGATATTTTGTGAGAGAGAGAAAGAAAGACGACATTTACATAACTTTTGTTATAGAATATTGTTATAATTGCTCTATTTTATTATTAGTTATTGTTAATTTCTTATACCTAATTTATAAATTAAATGTTATCATAGATATATATGTATAAAAACACAGTATCTATTATAGGGTTTGGTACCATCTGTGGTTTCAGGTATCCACAAGACTGGGGGTCTTGGAATGTATCCCCCTCAGATAAGGGAGGGCTACTGTGTGTACTCTACATTGTGTTCTTTTTTTTTTTTTTTTTGAGACAGGGTCTGGCTCTGTCACCCAGCCTGGAGTGCAATGGTGTAATCTCTGTTCACTGCAACCTCCGCCTCCCTGGCTTAAGCCATCCTCTCACCTCAGCCTGCCAAGTAGCTGGGACTACAGGTGTGCACCACAATACCCAGCTAATGTATTCTTGTAGAATGTATTTCTTATAGGAAAAAAGAAAAGAAAAAAAGATAAACCAAAAAGTTGTTCAAAATGGTTACCTACTTAGGGGGAAAGAGTAGTAAGGAGAGGAACAGAATGAAAATTAGACTTCTCGAAGGAACTGTTTTGTAGATTTGACTTTGGAACTGTATACATGTTTTGCATAATTAAAATGTTATTAATCAAACTTTTAAAAAAAGTAACCATGAGGGCTGGGCGCAGTGGGTCGTGCCTGTAATCCCAGCACTTTGGGAGGCCAAGACAGGTGGAGCATGGGGTCAAGAGATCGAGACCATCCTGGCCAACATGGTGAAACCCTGTCTCTACTAAAAATACAAAAATTGGCTGGGCATGGTGGCGCACGCCTGTAATCCCAGCTACTCGGGAGGCTGAGGCAGGAGAATCGCTTGAACCCGGGAGACGGAGGTTGCGGTGAGCCAAGATTGCTCCACTGTACTCCAACCTGGTGATAGAGCAAGACTCCGTCTCAAAAAAAGGAAAAAAGTAACCATTCGAAATCAGAAACAAAATGAGAAAGATGTCTTTGTTTTGAGTGATCAAGGCAGGAGATGATGGCGGCTTGGTTACTATTTGAAGAGGAAAGGCAATGGGATTTGCCCATGGATTGGATTTAAATGTAAAAGAGACAAGAGTCAAGAATAATATAGGTTTTAAGCCTGAGGAACTGGAAAAGTGATATGTGGAAGACTTCTGGAAGAGGCTTAACTTTGGACATGTTTGAGGTACTTTGATTAGACATTCAAGCAGAGTGGAACAAGTGAGTATACGAGTCTGGAGTTCAGAAAAAAAGGTCTTCCAAAGATTCAAATTAGAATGTAGAACATAGATAAGCAAACAGCAAATGAGGAAAGTATCTCTTTTTAAAATCATTTCAGCTAATTTTGTCTATGAAGACAAAACTAGATTACCATTTTGCAATCCCTTATAAATTAGTGGATCTTGGGCCTAGCAATGAGTATCGATAGCTGCTAACATCTCAAAAGGAGTTATAATCAGATACCATATACCATCTGATGGAAAAATACTCGTATTATAGTCCTGCTGAAGGGGTTGAGCCTCTGGGTTGGCTACTTGGTAAACGGTGAACTGAATTTTGCATATGCAATCAGCAAACCTACACTGTGGGAAACTCTGTCAGTTCTTCGACAATAAACTGCAAGGGGAAAAAAAAAAAAAGAAATGGAGGGGGAATAAGTGGATTTAAAGAGATTTAAAGATATCAAAATTAAAAAATGGGCAGGACTGGGCTCTCATCTGAGGATGTGTATTTGGGTGCTGACGCAATGAAAAAACAGGGAAATGACTACTATGGAAGCTGGGATGCTGTTTGATTTGGCAGGGATGCTGTTTGATTTTGCAGGGATGGTGTTTCATTTTGCGGGCACAGAGGAAGCCGTGAATGGGACAGGACATACAGTGGGGGTGGCTGGCAGTATTCTGTTTCCTTTGGCCTAGGTGATAACTGCTGCTGGGGAGAGTCCCTTGCAACACTTCACAAAGCTTCACATTCATTAGATGTGATTTCTTTGTATCTCTGTTTTACTTACGATAGAAAGGTTAAAACAAACCTACTCTAAAAAAATGAGGTGTCTTAAAATAATAGAAGCTTTCTTTTCCCTCACTTCTTCCTTTACTAGCAACTGTTTTCAAGACTGATTTAGGCCATACCATGTAATGTCCTAAATGAAGCTTAAGAGTGATGTCCACTGTTTTGTTGTTGTTGTTTTGTTTTGTTTGGAGACAAGGTCTTGCTCAATTGCCCAGGCTGGAGTGCAGTGGTGCGATCACAGCTCACTGTAGCCTCGACCTCCCTGGCACAGTCGATCCTCCCACCTCAGCTTTCCAAGTAGCTGGGACTATACAGGTGCTCGCCATGACACACAGCTAATTTTTTTTGTAGAGACGGGGTTTCACCATGGTGCCTACGTTTGTCTGAAACTCCTGGGCTTAGGGGATCCACCCGCCTCAGCCCAAAGTTTTGGGATTACAGGTGTGAGCCACCATGCCCAGCCGCCACTGTTCTTGTTCTTATTAAAGATATTTTAAGGTAGATGTTTCCTTTTTTATTAATGAAATGTTTTGGGTATACCCAAAAGAATGGAGAATAAGATAACAAGAACACTTTTAGACCCGTCTAAAAGTGCTAGACCAGTCACAGATATACAGTTAATATATCCCCTTTATACCCTTCCTCCAATTTATTTTCTCTTTTCCATTTGAAGAAGTAAACACTATCTTAATTTGGTGTTTATCATCCCCATTCATGATTTTATACTTTTACATACAGAAGTTCTCCTTTCTGAGGGTTCAGTCAAGAGTACGTGTAACTAGTATTTATGTCATCATCGGAATTATTTTCTGGTAATTGTTCAAAAACAGATTTGTATTAGAACTTACCTTACCTTCCCATTTAAATTATGGTCTTTGGTTCAGCTCTAAGAAGCACTAATCTAAGCACTTTTGCCACTGCTTCCTAAAAATAAATTGTCAGCATTTACTTTGCAGAAAATTGTAGAGTCTTTTGTTATTCTTCTCCTAAATTTACCAATGTTCTAATTAGTTTATTAAGGAAAACCAGTTCACTAGGAGAACTAATGAGTGGGGATTCATAATGCATGGCAACAGTCAAGTGATCCTGAAATATTCATATGAATGAAGAAAAATATTAAAACCATATAAATATACATATAATATATACATATATGTGTGCAAATATAGGTTGCACTACATAATCTTATTTTATTTTATTTTTTTTGAGACGGAGTCTTGCTCTGTCGCCCAGGCTGGAGGGCGGTGGCGTGATCTTGGCTCACTGCAAGCTCTGCCTCCTGGGTTCACGCCATTCTCCTGCCTCGGCCTCCCAAGTAGCTGGGACTACGGGCGCCCGCCACCACGCCAGGCTAATTTTTTGTATTTTTAGTAGAGATGGGGTTTCACGGTGTTAGCCAGGATGGTCTTGATCTCCTGACCTTGTGATCTGCCCGCCTTGGCCTCCCAAAGTGCTGGGATTACAGGCCACCGCGCCCGGCCCCATTTTCACTTCTTTTGTGATACTGCAGTTGCTTCTAGGCCATCTGGATCCATAATCTCATTTTTACAATCATACCTTATACATGGTTTCAAGACTGGGAAGCACTATCTAATCAAACATCTTTTTAGTAACCACTAGCTACTGAAACTATAAATAAAATGTTAATAGTTAAGGATATTCAGCTTTTATTTTCTGAATACCCTAAGCAGTCCTCTTACCTTATTTTTTAAGACAAAAATTTTTATTCACTATTGTTCACTGATCTCTTTCTAAAAAACAAACAATTGCTAAGAACTCTCATACCTGTTTCTTATAAGGCTCATTCTTTGGGGAAAATTTTGCAAGATACTATGACTATGCAGAATACCTTAAATGTAGTCAATTATATGAAGTCCCACCAATTTACTTTAGAAGTGTGAAAGAAATCTGAAAGTTATCCAAGAAGCCTTAAATGGCCATAATCCCAATTAACTTTTCCATTTTCACAAAATAACACGAAATAAAAACTTTTATGGAAGGGTAAAAGTTATTATTAATGGTAGAAAGTAAAACCTGAAACTCTTGATATTGCCTGAAAAGTCCTGGTGATATTTTCTAGGAAAGGACTTCCTAAAAAACTTGAAAAATTAAAGGGACACACAAACTCTCAGTTATTAGCAATGCAACATATCCCCATGTTTCCCCCCAAGTGTCTCTTTTAGTGTATAGTGTAAACATTGGTATCTTAGCAAAATTTGAAACAAAACAAATGGCAATATGAGGCAGTAAAATGGAATGCCAAAGTTAGTTCTAGTTGTGTTTCTAGAATTAATGTGTTGCGTGACTTAGTGACTTGTCTGGGTCTGTTTATCTGTGGGAAGAATGAAGAGATTGGACAGATGATCCCCAGGATCCTGTTCAGTGCCAGGATTCTATAATAGCAGTTAGTAGGATCTCATGATTAAACTTTGGTACTCATATTTTTCAAATGCATATAAAAATTTTTATATCCTTGGCATTGAGGGAAGACGTGATACTTTTTTCTTTCCTTTTAACCTGAACTATTCCTTGAAGCTCCTTGCTATTCTTTTTCCCCTCCCTTGTCAGCTTTCTGCACAGCAGTCATTCCAGGCCTTTGCTCCTCCAATTATATACGGCCCTATCCCTCTACTTTCTTCCCTTCCTGTATGCTTCACCAAGAGAAGCCACTTGGGACTTATGAAAGATTTTAATTTTCTCTGTCCTTTCTTAATTAACAAATTAAACAAATATTTATTGAGAACTTACTGCCTATTATATATTAGGCATTGTACACTGGAAAGACAGAGATGAAGACTGTCCCTGTCCTTGAGTTCGATGGCAGAGACAGACAAGTAAAAGAAGATTCTAAATCAGTGTGGTAAGTAGTTTGGTAGAGGAATGTAAATTAACCTGTGTGTAGAGGAGGCTTCAAGGAGAAAACCTAAGAAGAGTCTCAAAGTATAGATGTTATACTGCCCCAAAGTGGAGAAAAGTAATTTCCAGGTAGAGGGAACAGGAGATATAAAGGGAGATCATGGTGAGATTGGAGAACGGCATGAAGTTCGGGATAGTTGGAGCACATGGGTATGTGGGGAAAGGAAGGAGATAATCAGAGAGGGTCTTGAGTGCCAGGCTAAGGAGTGTGGGTAATGTAATCAGTAGCCACCAAATTATTTTAAGCAGGGGAGTGATATGATCCTATTTGCTTTTAGGAACTATCACTGGAGCAGCAGTGTGGAAGTTGTTTTTTAGTAGGACAAGGCTGAAGTCTGGGAGATTAGTTAGGAGGCAGTTTTCAATAAGCCTGGTGAGAGGGGCTGGGATGAAGACATAGTTCAGAAACAAGGAGATAGATTTGAGATATACTCAGGAGATACAAAACTGATAGAACTGGGTGATGAATGAACAGATATGAAGGGGAAGAAGGGAAACAAGTGGAGGTGACTCCCAGTTTCCAGCTTGAATAGCTCAGTAGAGCTACTAAGCAAGATCAGAAATCCAGTCATGTGTCACTTAACGACGGAGATACGTTCTGAGAAACGAGTCATTAGCCGATTTGCTTGTGGGCAAACATCATAGAGTTCACTTACAAAAACCTAGATAGTTTAGCCTACTACGCACCTAAGGTATGGTATTGCCTATTGCTCCTAGGCTACAAACCTATACAGTATGTTACTGCACTGAATATTGTAGGCAATTCGAATACAATGGTATTTGTGTCTGTAAGTGTCATAAACATAGAACAGGTACAGTAAAAATGTGGTATTACAATCTTATGGGACCACTCTCATATATATGGCCTGTCATTGACCAAATCATGATTAGGCAGTGCATGACTGTATGCGAGGAGGAATGTGTTAGGAAAGACAATTAATTTAGTTCTGGACATGACATGTTCTATTAGGCAGTCTAACTCAGGAGAGAGAGAACTTTGGAAGTGGGTTTGGCTGTAATCAGAAGAAAGGTGTCTATGGATGTGAATGAGTATGTCAAGTTAAAAGAGGACTACAATGAGAACCTTAAGGAACACGGCATGTAAGGGATTGGTAAAGAAGAGAGACTCAGGAGGAGACTGAGTCGTATGTCTATATCCACATTCTCCTTTCCTGAAGAGAAAGAGGGTATTCTCCTAATCCAAGGCTCACATCTCTACTGCCAAACTGGATTCCATCCTTTTGTGCCCCTTCAAGCCTTACTCCACCAATAGCCCCCTCGTCTCTTATATCTTCAACCTTTTCTTTCCATTAGCTTAACATACATGTGAAAGTTTTCCTTATATTAAAAAAATGAGGTGCCTTCCTGGATCATGCTGCATCTAGCGTTCACTCCATCGTATTCCCTTTGTAATTTTTGAAGGAACAGTCTAACCTCATTCTCCCTACTTTCCTATCTCTCACTCAATTGGCCTCAAGCTACTGGGCTTCTGCCTCTGCTCTTCTCCCAAACTGCTTACAGTACAATCACCAATCATCTTCCCATTGTAGAGTCCAATGAACACCTTTTAGTTCTTGCTCAAGGTGTTGACTGGACTAGACATGAACTTATTAGGGACATGCTCAACTTACTGGGGATATGAGAAATTCTTGTAAATTTCTTCTTTTAGCCTGTAGGACACCACAGCTCACATTTGGTGACCCATCTCTCTATTCTCTTCTTAAACTATGTTCTGCCTTTTGGTCCTCCTCTTTTCCCACTTTCTGTACATTTCCTGGGCAGTCTTACTCATTTCTATTCCTTTTAACGGTTAGTCTTGACTTTCTGAATGCTAGAGCAATATATTCATTATCTACTAGACATTTTTCTGACTTAAAACCTTTTGGAAACAGGTGGAAAAATACACAAATAGATTGGCCATTTTCAACAGGCAACAAAATTCAACATTTTCCAAACTCTATTCTTTTCCCCATACATTCCCTCCCACCATTTCGCTCCTCTTTCTATGTTCTCTTTGTAGTTCAATGTCACCTACAAAAAAATTCTGAGACTCATCCTATGCATTACCTTGTACAGCATATGACATATTCAACCTGTTATCAACTCCTGAGAATGAAGTTTAGAAAGTCTCCTTAGGGGCTGGGCTCGGTGGCTCATGCCTGTAATCCCAGCACTTTGGAAGGCCAGGGCAGGCAGATCACCTGAGGTCAGGAGTTCCAGACCAGCCTGACCAACATGGAGAAACCCCGCCTCTACTAAAAATACAAAATTAGCCGGGTGTGGTGGCTCATGCCTGTAATCCCAGCTACTCGGGAGGCTGAGACAGGTGAATTGCTTGAGCCCGGGAGGCGGAGGTTGCAGTGAGCCGAGATTACGCCATTGCACTCCAGCCTGAGCAACAAGAGTGAAACTCCGTCTCAAAAAAAAAAAAAAAAAAAAAAAAAAAAAAAAAAAAAAGTCTCCTTAGGATCTGCCCCTCCTTTCCATTTGCACCATCATTGTCTTACTGCAGGCCCATAGATCTCTTGCTATAAACTATAACAATACCATTCTAAATGGATGTCACCCTCCCAATCTAACTTCCATATTGTAACCAGACCAAACTTACCAGAAGGTAAATCAGATCTTGCTATTTCTCTCTTTATAAATCTCAGTTGCTCCCCAGGTTCTCTGGGATGAGAAAGAGCTGTATATAGGACCCTTTATTTGCTGTCTTCCACTCACTTTCCTGGCCTTATATCCAGCCTCTACACCCTCAGCCTTGTGCTCCAGTCACACTGAGGTTCATGGGAATCCCCAAACACACCAGATTCTTTCCTTTGCATGGATTTCTCATTCCCCTTTCCTGTGCCAGGCTAGAACTAATTTTTACTAAGTTTATAAGCCAAGTACTCATCTTAATACTACAGGAACAATCGCAACCTACCTCCGTTGAAATACTTTCTACACTCTAGGACAATTGTCTATAGCCCTTGGATATAAAGGGACAACGCCAGGCTCATGTTCACTGCTGAGTCCCTGATATTCTTTACTCTGGGAATTTGCAACAGAAATATGTTCAATAAATGTGTGCTGAACTGCAGGTCATTTCTCCGCAGGAGAAAGAAAAATTTTAAGTTCTATCAACGTTGAACCTGGGTTCAAATAGCCGCCAAACCCAGCACGTGCAGCGCCAGCTCTGACCCTAGGTGGCGCAAGTGCGGCCGCCGACGGGACGCCAGCCTCTCGCGGGGGCGGGGTCTCTCGCGGGGGCGGGAGCTTGCGTCCTCCTAGCAGGTTCCGCACCACCTCGCAGCGCCGCGTCCTTAGGGGCGGGCTCAGGGGGCACCACCCTCGAGGGGCGGAACCCGCGGGGGCGGAGGCGTCGATCCGGAAGTGCCTGGTAAGAGCCTCCAGTCAGGTCAGCTCCGCTAGGACCGCTCGGCCATTAGCAATGCAGCTGTAGATGATCGTCATAGCGGGCGGGTTGTGACTGAAAGGCTCCTCTGGACCTAAACGGTCGGCTCGGGGCGGTGACAGGGGCGGGGCTTCGTGAGTGGGCGGTGCGTGCGCAGGCGAGAAGAGGGACTGATTGGCAGGCAGAGAGGCGGGGCCGTCTCGAGCCCGAGTGGCGCGTTTGACCTGACACGGACCGGATCTCTGGAGAAACCAGCTTTAGGTGGTAGCCTTTCTCCTTAAAATCATTTGTCAGCTGGGCGCGGTGGCTCACGCCTGAAATCCCAGCACTTTGGGAGGCTGAGACGGGCGGATCACAAGGTCAGCAGATCGAGACCATCCTGGCTAACACGGTGAAACCCCGACTCTACTAAAAACACCAAAAATTAGCCGGGCGTGGTAGCGGGCACCTGTAGTCCCAGCTACTCGGGAGGCTGAGGCAGGAGAATGGCGTGAACCCGGGAGGCGGAGCTTGCAGTGAGCCGAGATCGCACCACTGCATTCCAGCCTGGGTGACAGAGCGAGACTCCGTCTCAAAAAAAAAAAAAAAAAAAATCCTGCCACTTTGGGAGGCCGAGACGGGCGGATCACGAGGTCAGGAGATCGAGACCATCCTGGCTAACATGGTGAAACCCCGTCTCTACTAAAAACTACAAAAAAAAAAAAAAAAAAAAAAAAAAAACTAGCCGGGCGAGGTGGCGGCGCCTGTAGTCCCAGCTACTCGGGAGGCTGAGGCAGGAGAATGGCGTGAACCCGGGAGGCAGAGCTTGCAGTGAGCTGAGATCCGGCCACAGCACTCCAGCCTGGGTGACAGAGCGAGACTCCGTCTCAAAAAAAAAAAAAAAAAAAAAAAAAAAATCATTTGCCGAGCGCCAGTGTACTTCATAGTGTTTACCTCCTTATGATTCATTCGCAATCTAGAGCATGTGAAATATAGACCTTGATTTTAAATAAAATTCATTCATTAATCCAAGCATTTATTGAACTCCGGCTGTGCGCTAACTGCCTTAGATTCCTGGGTATGCAAATAGGTCGGCTCCGATCTTGAAGTTGAGGAGTTCATATTCTAGTAGTGGTTACAGAGGCACATGAGGACAACCGCCAGTCTCAAGTGATACGTGTGTGCTATCAGGGTAAGATGAACAAAGCTTCAGAAGCTGGGTGGAGAGCTAGCAAAGCTTTCAAAGTCCCTGACTTAGAGGATGGATTGGCATTCTCTGAGTGGGGAGGAAAGAAAGACAGGAGAGTCTAGGCAGAGGGAATAGCTTCTGTAAAGGCTTGAAAGAAGGCAGGTGGGTTTGGGGAATGAGTGTGGCAGAGAAAAGGTGTATGAGAGAGTGGGTAGGAGGGTAAAGTGGAAGGAGTGGTAGCATGACTTTTGTCTTAGACCTTGGGTGCCTTGACAAGAATTTTTTAAAAGTGTGACCTTATATATTTTCATCACCAAGGTATTATGGTAGAGTGGAAAAAGAGTTTGCCTTTGAAGTCAGACAAACTTAGATTCATATTTGGGCATTGCCCATGTACTCTATGCGTTTATGTAACTTAATCTTTCTGAGAGTCCGTTTCCTAGTTCATAAAATGGGGGTAATTGTCAAGTTTAAATGAAGTAATTATGCAAAAATATTAGCATACAGTAGTTATGCAATTGCAATAGTTTGTGTTAAGTACATATTACTTTGTTGCTCCCAATGGCGTAACCTTTTTTTTTTTTTTTTTTTTTGAGACAGGGTCTCACTCTGTGGCTTAGGCTAGAGTGCAGTGGCATGATCACGGCTCACTGCAACCTCCACCTCCTGGGTTCAAGCGATCCTGCCACTTCAGCCTCCTGAGTAGCTGGGACCACAGGTGTGTGCCACCACACCTGACTAATTTTTGTATTTTTAGTAGAGACGGGGTTTCACCATGTTGGCCAGATTGGTCTTGAACTCTCCACCTCAAGTGATCTACTCTCCTTGGCCTCCCAAAGTGCTGGGATTACAGGTGTGTCACTGCACCTGAGCCCAATGGTGTAACCTTAAAGAATGACAATCAATATCCTTCTGAGTGCCTGGCAGGGAGTGAAGGCAGGTAGTCAATTCCGTTTCCTTTAACACAGTGTAATCAAATTGGATTTGACAAGGAAGGAGCAAAACTGTTCTGCACTATAGCTCCTGAGAAAAATGCCTTGTTGAATCATGTATCCTATATATGGGAAATCTCGAATCAGTGTGTCTTATCAGCTTGATAAGTGTGTCTGTGTTACAGGCAGGGTAACTGATTAAAAGCACTGGTCACATTACTTATACCCGGGGAGAGGAAATTTGTTAACTTTGGGGTAATGCTTTTGCTTACCCCAGAGTCTTGCTTACAGTAAAAACAAGCCGAATAAACCTCACCACAAATCTTTTTTGAGCCCCTTCTCCCTGGTGAGCTTTCAGCACCGCAGTCATTTTAAGCCTTTAATCCTCCCCTCCAATTGCCTACTGTCTCTTGTGCTTTCTTTTCTTCCTGTATGTTTCCTGTATGCTGTATTGTACCTGATAGCCAAGGCTTACTCTAGTCAATGCCAGGTTTCCTCACTTAACTCAGGATTTCTCCCTTTCTTTCTTTCTTTCCTCAGGGGGTGGCATCTCTGAGTGTGGGAAACTTGGTGGCGGGGAAGGTCTTCGGATTAGTGACCTTCGTCCCTCTAAGGTGGCATCTGCAGCTAATGTTTTTTTCTGTCTATCTCTGATCACCAGTCACACACTCCACTTGGAATCTCAAGGTCCCTTTAGGTGCTCTGGTTCTCTTTTAGCCACTTTTGTGGTCCTCTTGGGGCTGAAGAAAAATTCTCACTGCTCCCACATGCCATTCTGAGGCTGCGGGAAGCTCCAGAGGTTGTGTCACAACATGCCCTCCTGTTGCGCTCTCCTGTGGTGCTATGTCACTGCTGTCATGTGGGGAGTGGCTTTTAGATCTTACCTCATTTGGGAAGCAAGCCCTGGGATCCCCAATTTACTGGGAGTCTTCTCATCACCACACTCCATCACCCCTCACTTCCTAGAGAGGACTCTACCTAGTTGGAGTGCTTCCTTCTCATTCTGTCCTTCTTTGACAGTGGACATTCCAGCAAGTCTAGGTAGGGAGTCTCTGACCACCCTAGGCATCCTCCCAATTTATGCCATGAACATTGGTTGTCTGAAACATTTTTTTCCCCATAAACTCTGTTTTCAGAGAGTTCCCAAAATCGTTTTGAAACTTTTTAGAATGAGAAGTTTTTCTGTCTTACCCTCTTCTTCCTCCATCTCTCCTTCCTCCTCCTCCATTTTCTTCGTCTCCATTTTTGTGCCAAAGAGAATAACTGAGAATGAAAACCATGGCATGTAATATAAAATATCACAGACATTTCCACCTTTCCCTTGATAGTTTGATAAAATCTTGAGGATGCACCAGAAAGAGTGGTGAGAAGCTAGGATCCTGGGAAGTGAAATGGGACATTTCACTGTTGTTAATTTCTTTCACAACATGCTTTTAGACTCATCACTACTTTGGTGAATACTATCATTGCTTATTTATTTATTTATTTATTTATTTATTTATTTATGAGACAGAGTCTTACTCTGTTGTCCAGGCTGGAGTACAGTAGCATGATCTTGGCTCACTGCAACCTCTGCCTCCTGGGTTAAAGTGATTCTCCTGCATCAGCCTCCTGAGTAGCTGGGATTACAAGTGTGTACCACCACACCTGGCTAATTTTGTATTTTTAGTAGAGACAGGATTTCACCATGTTGGTCAGGCTGGTCTCGAACCCCTGACCTTAAGTGATCCAACCCCCTCAACCTCCGGAAGTGCTGGGATTACCTGCATGAACCACTGTGCCTGGATTATCATTGCTTTTTAGAGGTTAGCTTCCCAGAAGGAAGAGCCACTAATTTTTTAGTCATCTGACTTCTTAGGTCACTAGAGAGTTTGTAAGTATTTTGTCAGTTGGAGACTTTCAAGTACTCACTAATTCAAGATGTGTCTTATTAAGTATTGAAGTTCTCTCATAAAGGACTGTTTTTTTAACTTACTGTTCTTCAAAATGGAACATTTTTATAATTTTTTTCTTTAAGTATGTGATCACTGTAAAAATTCAGGCCGGGCACAGTGGCTGAAGCGTGTAATCCCAGCACTTTGGGAGGCCCAGGTGGGAGAACCACCTTAGCCCAGGAGTTCAAGACCAGCCTGGGCAACATGGTGAAACCCCATCTCTACAAAAAATACAAAAATTAGCTGGACATGGTGGTATACACCTGTGGTCCCAGCTACTTGGGAGGCTGAATTGGGAGAATTGTTTGAGTCTGAGAAGTCAAGGCTGCAGTGAGTCCTGATTGCACCACTGCACTCCAGTGTAGGCAATAGAGTGAGACCCTGTCTCGGAAAAAAAAAAAAAAAATTAAACAATACTAGAGTAAAAGCCTGTCTATTTTTACCATCCAATAAAAGAACCACTGGAATAATCTAATTTACATTTGTCTTTGCATTTTTGTGCATTTTATATACATTTTTCTGAAATCTCTTTTTTTTTTTAGAGACTGAGTCTTACTCTGTTTTCCAGGCTAGAGTGCAGTGGTGGGATCATAGCTGACTGCAGCCTCCAACTCTTGGTCTTCCTTTGGGAGGCCAAAGTGATCTTCCTGCCTTCACTTCCTGAATAGCTGGGAGTACAGACATGTGCCGCCATGCTCTGCTAATTTTGTTCTTTTTGGCTGGAGTGCAGTGGCGCAACCTCGGCTCACTGCAGCCTTGACTTCTCAGAATCAAGCTATCCTCCTACCTCAGTCTCCTGAGCAGCTGGGAATACAGACACATGCCACCACGCCTGGCTAATTTTTGTATTTTTTGTAGAGACTAGGTTTCACCATGTGGCCCAGGCTGGTCTTGAACTCCTGGACTCAAGAGATCCATCAGCCCTGGCCTCCCAAAGTGCTGGGATTACAGGCGTGAGTCACCATGCCCAGCCTGTTCTTTCTTTTCTTTCTCTCTCTCTCTCTTCTTTCTTTCTTTCTTTTTCTTCCCTCTCTCTTGTTGCCCAGGCTGGAGTGCAGTGGTGCGGTCTCTGCACACTGCAACCTCCACCTCCTGGGTTCAAACGATTCTCCTGCCTCAGCCACCCAAGCAGCTGGGATTACAGTTGTGTGCCACCATGCCTGGCTAATTTTTGTATTTTTGGTGAGACGGGGTTTCACCATGTTTGCCAGACTGGTCTCCAACTCCTGATCTCAGGTGATCTGCCTGCCTTGGCCTCCCAAAGTGCTAGGATTACAGGCGTGAGCCACCGTGCCTGGCCTGTTTTTTAAATTAACAGTGTTTTCTTTGACTATGATATATATTTCAGATGTTTCTTCTGAGGTTTATCATTTGATTTTTCTTTTTCTTTTTGGTGTCTTTTTTTTTTTTTTTTTAGACATTTGTGTTGGACTTTAGTGTCATGCTAGGCAAGGCCTCTTTTTCTATCCCCATCCCTAAATGTAAATATTTTATTTTTTTCTGTTACTTTTATATGTTTGTTTTAATGTTTAAATCTTTAATCCACCTGGAATTTGTTTTTGTGCTCTTTGTGAGGTAGGAATTTGCATCTTCCCAAATGGACAGCCAACTATTTTTGTTTTAAATTACACTTTAAGTTCTGGGGTACATGTGCAGAATATGCAGTTTTGTAACATAGGTATACACGTGCCATGGTGGTTTGCTGCACCCATCAACCCATCACCTACATTAGGTATTTCTCCTAATGTTATCCCTCCCCTAGCCACCCATACCCCAACAGGCCCTGGTGTGTGATGTTCCCCTTCCTGTGTCCATGTGTTCTCATTGTTCAACCCCCACTTATGAGTGAGAACATGCGGTGTTTGGTTTTCTGTTCTTATGTTAGTTTGCTAAGAATGATGGTTTCCAGCTTCATCCACATTCTTGTAAAGTACATGAACTCATCCTTTTTTATGGCTGCATAGTATTCCATGGTATATATGTGCCACATTTTCTTTATCCAGTCTATTATTGATGGACATTTGGGTTGATTCCAAGTCTTTGCTATGGTGAATAGTGCTGCAATAAACATACGTCTGCATGTGTCTTTATAGTAGAATGATTTATAATCCTTTGTGTATATACCCAGTAATGGGATTGCTGGGTCAAATAGTATTTCTAGTTCTAGATCCTTGAGGAATCGCCAACTGTCTTCCACAATGGTTGAGCTAATTTACACTCCCATCAACAGTGTAAACGCATTCCTGTTTTTCTACAACCTCTCCATCTGTTGTTTCCTGACTTTTTAATGATTGCCATTCTAACTGGCATGAGATGGTATCTCATTGGGGTTTTGATTTGCATTTCTCTGTTGACCAGTGATGATGAATATTTTTTATATGTCTGTTGGCTGCATAAATGTCTTCTTTTGAGAAGTGTTGGTTCATATCCTTTGCCCACTTTTTGATGGGGTTGTTTGTTTTTTTCTTGTAAATTTGTTTAAGTTCTTTGTAGATTCTGGATATTAGCCCTTGGTCAGTTGGATAGATTGCAAAAATTTTCTCCCATTCTGTAGGTTTTCTTTTCACCCTGATGATAGTTTCTTTTGCTGTGCAGAAGCTCTTTAGTTCAATTAGATCCCATTTTTCAGTTTTGGCTTTTGTTGCCATTGCTTTTGATGTTTTAGACAGGAAGTTTTTGCCCATGCCTATGTCCTGAATGGTATTGCCTAGATTTTCTTCTAGGATTTTTATGGTCCTAGGTCTTAGATTTAAGTCCTTGATCCTCTTGAGTTGATTTTTGTATAAGGTGTAAGGATGGGGTCCAGTTTTAGTTTTCCGCATACGGCCGGCCAGTTTTCCCAACACCATTTATTAAACCGGGAATCTTTTCCCTGTTGTTTGTTTGTGTCAAGGTTTGTCAAAGATCAGATGGTTGTAGATGTGTGGTGTTATTTCTGAGGACTCTGTTCTGTTCCATTGGTCTATATATCTGTTTTGGTACCAGTACCATGCTGTTTTGGTGACTGTAGCCTTGTAGTAAAGTTGAAAGTCAGGTAGCGTGATTCCTCCAGCTTTGTTCTTGCCCAGGGTTGTCTTGGCCCTGTGGGCTCTGTTTTGACTCCGTATGAAGCTTAAAGTAGTTTTTTTCCAATTCTGTTAAGAAAGTCAGTAGTAGCTTGATGGGGATGGCATTGAATCTATAAATTACTTTGGGCAGTATGGCCAGTTTCACGATATTGATTCTTCCTATCCATGAGAATGGAATGTTTTTCCATTTGTTTGTGTCCTCTCTTATTTCCTTGAACAGTGGTTTGTAGTTCTCCTTGAAGAGGTCCTTCACTTCCCTTGTAAATTGGATTCCTAGGTATTTTATTCTCTTAGTAGCAATTGTGAATGGGAGTTCACTCGTGATTTGGCTCTCTGTTTGTCTATTATTGGTGTATAAGAATGCTTATGATTTTTGCACATTTATTTTGTATCCTGAGACTTTGCTGAAGTTGCTTATCAGCTTAAGGAGATTTGGGGCCGAGACGGTGGGGTTTTCTAAATATCCAATCTTGTCATCTGCAAATAGAGACAGTTTGACTTCCTCTCTTCCTATTTGAATACCCTTTATTTCTTTCTCTTGCCTGATTGCTTTGGCCAGAACTTCCAATACTATGTTGAATAGGAGTGGTGAGAGAGGGCATCCTTGTCTTGTGCCAGTTTTCAAAAGGAATGTTTCTAGTTTTTGCCCTCTCAGTGATATTGGCTGTGGGTTTGTCATAAATAGCTCTTATTCTTTTGAGATACGTTCCATTGATACCCCGTTTATTGAGAGTTTTTAGCATGAAGGAGTGTTGAATTTTGTTGAAGGCCTTTTCTGCATCTATTGAGATATTCTGTGGTTTTTGTGATTGGTTCTGTTTATGTGATGAATTACATTTATTGATTTGCATATGTTGAACCAGCCTTGCATCCCAGGGATGAAGCCAACTTTATCATGGTGGATAAGCTTTTTGATGTGCTGCTGGATTCAGTTTGTCAGTATTTTATTGAGGATTTTCTCATCGATGTTCATCAGGCCTGAATTTGATTTTCTTATTGTGTCTCTGCCAGGCTTTGGTATCAGAATGATGTTGGCCTCATCAAATGAGTTAGGGAGGATTCCCTCTTTTTCTATTGTTTGGAGTAGTTTCAGAAGGAATGGTACCAGCTCCCCTTTGTACGTCTGGTAGAATTCGGCTGTGAATCCATCTGGTCATGGACTTTTTTTGGTTGGTAGGCTATTAATTACTGCCTCAATTTCAGAACTTGTTATTGGTTTCTTCAGGGATTTGACCTCTTCCTGATTTAGACTTGGGAGGGTGTATGTGTCCAGGAATTTATCCATTTATTCTAGATTTTTTAGTTTATTTGCATAGAGGTGTTTATAGTAGTCTCTGATGGTAGTTTGTATTTCTGTGGGATCAGTGGTGATATCCCCTTTATCCTTTTTTATTGCGTCTATTTGATTCTTCTCTCTTTTCTTCTTTGTTAGTCTGGCTAGTGGTCTATCTATTTTGTTGAACTTTTCAAAAAACCAGCTCCTGGATTCATTGATTTTTTGAAGTGTTTTTCCTGTTTCTATCTCCTTCAGTTCTGCTCTGATCTTAGTTATTTCTTGTCTTCTGCTAGATTTTGAATTTGTTTGCTGTTGCTTCTCTAGTTCTTTTTTTTTTTTTTTTTTGTCAGAATCAGACTTTATTTAACAATCTGAAAATGTGTTCTTCTGGCTTTAAGTCTTGCAAAATGGGTCATAAGTCAAAGACAGATTAGTTCACTATCTTCTGAGTATGTGTGGTTATGTCTCTGTGTAGACAAGTGTCTGTGTCTATAGATACTTTTGCTTTTTATAGTGATTATAGCTCCACTTTAATGTATAAAGTCTTATTCTAATATTGCTAAAACTTGAATTAAATATTCCCTGAGTCTAATGTTCTCTTCTCCCTAGACTGCCTCCCTCCATCCCTCCCATAAGGCTGCTCCTCCACCTCCATTAACTCCATTAATGCCAGGTCTTTAGACAGCACCATCATTCTTACTGAGAACCCAGGGATGGATGCTGGCTCTTATATCCCTCTGACCTACCCTCTGGTTGAAGAGCTTCTCTGGGGAGGTGTAGGGCTTGGGGACTCTTTCTTTTCAGAGTTGTGCATTTTCACTTGTAGGTACCTCTTCTTGAGGTTCAGGCGCTGTGAGGTTGCTCTTGTCTGGTACTGTGGAGACTTTAAGCTTGGCCCTCCGAGGAGTCAGACAAACTTATTATCCTCTTCCTTGTCTTCCATCTTCTTTGCCTGTCCAAGCTCTGAAGCAATCTGAGATGTCATTAAGGTGAGGCAAATACAAAGTTCTTCAAGGTTCTGATTGTGGATGTTTTCATTTTCTTTGGCCTCAAGAGTTCTTACTGGCTTCTCTGGTGGTTCTGGATTAGGAGAGACCTCTAGGGAGGTCCTAGGACTTGGAGTCCCAGTTCCCAAGGAGGCCCTAGGGCTGGTGGGTGAACCCCCTCCAGCTGGAGGGCTGGAGGGTATGTTCCCTGAGGAGAGCCTAGGGCTTGCAGTGGCTCTGGGTGGAGGAGGCCTACTAGGGGGTGCTGAGGTCCTCTGGAGAGAGGCTGTCTTCTTTGGTTGTTCAGATCCTTCACCTGCTGTGCAGGTTCAGAGGACTACTTCTGCGGCAGATGATGAAGGCTGCCCTGAAGGGCTTAGGGCTCCACCTGGTGATGGAACAGGGGAGCTGGGGAGAACTTCCTCCTGGGACTTGGCACTCTCAATGATAGGAGAGGGCTGGGCATGGGCGGGGCCATTGCAGGCTGGTGGAGATTCTTCTTCCTCAGAGGAGCTTGCTTCAGATCGTTCCTTCTCTATTTCCTCATCTTCTAAGTGCTCCTTGATCTCAGAATTGTCTTCCCCCTGGGCTGCATCAGGTGCCAGATCTTCAGTTGCTGAGGCAGATTCACTCTCACTCTTTGAGGAAAGTGTAGAGGGACTAGTAGGTGAGGTAAGAGGACTGGAGACCATAGATGTTCAAACTGGGGGAGAACTGACTAAGGAGCCCCTGCTGCTGCTTGATAGTCCTTTTGCTACAGACACTTTACTGGAATGTTGCTTCTCCAGTTTGCTCATCACCTTGGAGAGATTGTGGTTCAGCTTGCTCATTTCCCTGTAGAAGACATCCCTCAAGTTGGAAATGTTTTGGAAGGTGATCACATAGCAGCCAATACGACTATTATAAAGAATAGACAGCTCCTCTAGTAGTTCTTGGTTCAGATCTACAAACACAGTCTAAGCTTTGTTGAACTCTTCCTCTGCCTTGGCAGTCTTGGCCTCATCTTTCTTCTTGGCATTCCGCACTGCCTCCAGATGATGTCGGGCACTGTGATAGTCCATGAGTTTCCAAACCTGCTTGGTAATTCTTTCCTTAATTTTGCCGAACTGGGTGATGTAGTTTTCTGTGGTTCTCACAGCCTGGTCAGCAAGTTTCTCCTTGTAGTCTTCCCAAAGGAGATCATTATTCTCTACAAAGGCCTTCAGCTCCTCATGACCATTCCACTTGCTGCTGTAGATCTCCTGCAGGGTTTCTGACACTCTTTTTTAGCTTTCGTGCATCACTTTGACTGCACTAAGGAAGTTCTTCAGGTCCTTGTATAATTGTGGCCTTCTGCCTGTTGTTGCTAGAAGTTGTTAGTGCTTTGTTCAAATTGTTCATCTTTGGTTTCTACAGTTTTCCCCAATTTCTGCAGCACCTTCTCCTGGGCCCTGCTGAACTTCTTCTGTACCTGCTTGGTGAAGCGGCCGGCTGCGCTGCCTGCCTTGCCCTCTGCCGTCCTGCTGGCTCCCTAGGGGCCGCCACCCTACCCCATGCCCTGTGGTTTTCCCGCTTCCCTATTTCTTTTAATTTTGATGTTAGAGTGTCAATTTTAGATCTTTCTTGCTTTCTCTTGTGGGTATTTAGTGCTATAAATACTCCCTCTACACACTGCTTTAAACGTGTCCCAGAGATTCTGGTACATTGTGCCTTCGTTCTCATTGGTTTCGAAGAACATCTTTATTTCTGCCTCATTTCTTTTTACCTAGTAGTCATTCAGGAGTAGATTGTTCAGTTTCCATGTAGTTGTGTGGTTTTGAGTGTTTCTTAATTCTGAGTTCTGGTTTGATTGCACTGTGGTCTGAGAGACTGTTTGTTGTGATTTCTGTTCTTTTGCATTTTCTGAGGAGTGTTTTTACTTCCAATTATGTGGTCAACTTTAGAATAAGTGCGATGTAATGCATATTCTGCTGATTTGGGGTGGAGAGTTCTGTAGATGTTTATTAGGTCCACTTGGTCCAGAGCTGAGTTCAAGTCCTGAATAACCTTGTTAATTTTGTCTCGATCTGTCTGATATTGACAGTGGGATGTTAACGTCTCCCACTATTATTGTGTGGGAGTCTAAGTCTCTTTGTAGGTGTCTAAGAACTTGCTTTATGAATCTGCATGCTTCTGTATTGGGTGTATATATATTGAAGATAGTTAGCTATTCTTGCTGCATTGATTCCTTTACCATTATGTAGTGGCCTTCTTTGTCTCTTTTGATCTTTGTTGGTTTAAAGTCTGTTTTATCAGAGATTAGGATTGCAACTCCTGCTTTCTTTTTGCTTTCCATTTGCTTGGTAAATATGCCTCCATCCCTTTATTTTGAGCCTATATGTGTCTTTGCATGTGAGCTGGGTCTCCTGAATACAGCACACTGATGGGTCTTGACTGTTTATCCAATTTGCCAGTCTGTGTCTTTTAATTGAGGCATTTAGCCTGTTTACATTTAAGGTTAATATTGTTATGTGTGAATTTGATCCTGTCATTATGATGCTAGCTGGTTGTTTTGCCCATTGATTGATGCAGTGTCAATGTTCTTTACAATTTGATATGTTTTTGCAGTGGCTGGTATCGGTTGTTCCTTTCTGTGTTTAGTGCTTCCTTTAGGAGCTCTTGTAAAGCAGGCCTGGTGGTGACAAAATCTCTCAGCATTTGCTTGTCTATAAAGGATTTTATTTCTACTTCGCTTATGAAGCTTAGTTTGGCTGAATATGAAATTCTGGGTTGAAAATTCTTTTCTTTAAGAATGTTGAATATTGGCCCCTACTCTCTTCTGACTTGTAGGGTTTCTCCAGAGAGATCTGCTGTTAGTCTGATGGGCTTCCCTGTGTGGATAACTCTACCTTTCTCTCTGGCTGCCCTTAACATTTTTTCCTTCATTTCAACCTTGGTGAATCTGATGATTATGTGTCTTGGGGTTGCTCTTCTTGAGGAGTATCTTTGTGGTGGTCTCTGTATTTCCTGAATTTGAATGTTGGTCTGTCTTGCTAGGTTGGGGAAGTTCTCCTGGATAATATCCTGAAGAGTGTTTTCCAGCTTGGTTCCATTCTCCTCGTCACTTTCAGGTACACCAATCAAATGTAGATTTGATCTTTTTCACATTGTCCCATATTTCTTGGAGGCTGTGTTCGTTCCTTTTTATTCTTTTTTCTCTAATCTTGTCTTCTCTCTTTATTTCATTAAGTTGATCTTCAGTCTCTGATATCCTTTCTTCCATTTGATTGATTCAGCTATTGAAACTTGTGTATGCTTCATGAAGTTCTTGTGTTGTGTTTTTTAGCTCCCTCAGGTCATTTGTGTTCTTCTCTACACTGATTATTCTAATTAGCCATTCGTCTAACCTTTATTCAAGGTTCTTAGCATCCTTGCATTGGGTTAGAACATGCTCCTTTAGCTCAGAGGAGTTTGTCATTACCCACCTTCTGAAGCCTACTTCTGTCAAACTCATTCTCCGTCCAGTTTTGTTCCCTTGCTGGCAAGGAGATGTGATCCTTTGGAGGAGAAGAGGCATTCTGGTTTTTGGAATTTTCAGCCTTTTTGCACTGGTTTCTCCCCATCTTTGTGGATTTGTCTACCTTTGGTCTTTGATGTTGGTGACCTTTGGGTGGGGTCTTTGAGTGGACCTGCTGTTTCTTTCTATTTGTTAGTTTTCCTTCTGACAGCGCCCCCTGCTGCCCATCTGCTGGAGTTTGCTGGAGGTCCACTCCCAACCCTGTTTGCCTGGGTATCAACAGCGAAGGCTGCAGAGCAGCAAAGATTGCTGCATGATCTTGCCTCTGGAAGCTTTGTTCCAGAGGGGCACCTGCCAGATGCCAGCCAGAGCTCTCCTGTATGAGGTGTCTATTGGCCCCTAATGGGAGATGTCTCGCAGTCAGGATACACGGGGGTCAGGGACCCACTTGAGGAGGCAGTCTGATCCTTAGCAGAGCTTGAACGCTCTACTGGGAGGTCTGCTGCTCTCTTCAGAGCCATCAGACAGGGATGTTTAAGTCTGCTGAAGCTTTGTCCACAGCTGCCCTTTTCCCCAGGTGCTCTGTCCCAGGGAGATAGGGGTTTTATCTGTAAGTCCCTGACTGGGGCTGCTGCCCTTTTTTCAGAGATGCCCTGCCCAGAGAAGCGAAATCTGGCAGTCTGGCCACAGCAGCCTTGCTGAGCTGCTGTGGGCTCTGCCCAGTTCGAACTTCCCAGCAGCTTTGTTTACACTGTGAGCGTAAAACTGCCTACTCAAGCCTCAACCATAGCGGGCACTCCTCCCCTCACCAAGCTGGAGCATCCCAGGTTGATCTCAGACTGCTGCTGTGCTGGCAGTGAGAATTTCAAGCCAGTGGATCTTAGTTTGCTGGGCTCCGTGGAGGTGGGGCCCGCCGAGCCACACCACTTGGCTCCCTGGCTTCAGCACCCCTTTCCAGTGGAGTGAACGGTTCTGCCTCTCTGGCATTCCAGGTGACACTGGGGTATGGAATAAAAGAATTCCTGTAGCTAGTTTGGTGTCTGCCCAAATGGCCACCCAGTTTTATGCTTGAAACCCAGCGCCCTCGTGGGGTAGGCGCCGGAGGGAATCTCCTGGTTTGTAGGTTGTGAAAACTGTGGGACAAGCACAGTATCTGTGCCGGAGTTCCTCAGGCTCAGTCTCTCACGGCTTCCCTTAGGTGGGGGAGAAAATTCCCTGACCCCTTGCACTTCCTGGGTGAAGTGATGCCCCGCCCTGCTTCGGCTTGCCCTCTGTGGGCTGCACCCACTGTCCAACCAGTCCCAATGAGATGAACCAGGTACCTCAGTTGGAGATGCAGAAATCACCCGCCTTCTGTGTCGATCTCGCTGGGAGCTGCAGACCGGAGCTGTTCCTATTTGGCCATCTTGCCACAGAATCCTACAGCCAACTATTTTATAACACAAGAATATCCCTTCCCTACTCATTTTTTTTTTTTTTTTTTTGAGAGATGGGATCTCACTCTGTCACCCAGGCTGGAGTGCAGTGGGGTTATCGTCACTCACTGCAGCCTTGAACTCCTGGCTCCATCCTTCCATCTCAGCCTCCCGAGTAGCTGAAATTATGGGCATGAACCACTGCACCTGGCTTCCACAGTAATTTGAAATGCCACTTTTACTATAGGTTAAAGTCCCATATATATACACATATGGGACTTTATATATTTTGTGTGTTGTTCGATATATATATATTCATTGGACTTTAGGGTTGATTTCTGTGCTGATTTCTGTGCTAATATCACAATGACTCAGTGATTGTAGCTTAAATGACTTTACATTTAACAATTTGGAGCGAATTAATATATCTACAATATTCAGTCATTGAGTCTTCCCATCTAGAAACATGAGTTGTCTTTCTGTTTATTCTACTGACTTCCTATGAGCTTTTTCATAAAGGCTTGACAAATTTTTGTTACATTTATTCTGGGATATTTTGGCTGTTCTTGTTAATAGAATTTGTTCTCTATAATGTTTTCAAACTGGCTAATTTTGGCATGTAGAAAATCTATTAGCTATATTTAATTATTTGCATATAGTCCCTGCTCCGTTATATTTTAATTTTCTTAAGGTCAGGGGCTTCCCACAGAGCACAAAGACCTTTGCTCAGCATGAACATGACATAGGATACTATTGCTGACTGTCATATTACACTTTTCCGCTATGCTTAGCAACCAGTGGAGGAAACCTCAGGTAACAATATTTGTGGAAACTGGATAATGATTCAAGGTAGCATAGAAAGAAGACACTGAAGGGACTTTGGCATCAGGCAGACCTGGATTTGAATCCTTGCTTTGCGTCTCTGAATTACAGTTTGTTCCTTAGACTCATCTCTGTGCCTAATTCATAAAGTGAGCTAAGGCATATAAAGCATAAAGCGTATAGTGACTGGCCCCTAGTAGGTGTCCATAATGGGGGTAGCCGTAACAGATGGCAGTTATGATCATGATGATTTCATATTGTCATGTAACCAAATCTATCCATTAAGATGCACGTTAATTTTTTTTAAAATTTCTTCCTTTTTTTTGGTGAAGGGGGGCCACAAATCTCACTCTATCGCCCAGGCTGAAGTGCAGTGGCAAGATCTTGGCTCACTGCAACTTCTTCTCTTGGGCTCAAGTGATCCTCTCACCTCAGTCTCTCTCCCAAGTAGCTGGGATTACAGGCATGCGCCGTCATACCAGGATAATTTTTTGTATTTTTAGTAGAGATGGGGTTTCACCATGTTGGCCAGGCTTGTCTCAAACTCCTGACCTCAAGTAATGCGCCTGCCTCGGCCTCCCAAAGTGCTGGGATTACAGGCGTGCACCACCATGCCCGGCTAATTTTTGTATTCTTTTTCTAGAGATATGATTTCATCATGTTGCCTAGGCTGGCCTCGAACTCCTGGACTCAAGCAGTCCTCCCGCCTCAGCCTCCCAGAGTGCTGGGATTACAAGCATGAGCCATGGCGCCCGACCCACACGTGGGTCTATATTTACAAAACTTTATAGAAGGTATATTAATCTAAATAATAAAAAATCTATAAAGAGAGTTATTTAAAGTGTTGGGTGTGTGTGTGGGGAAGGGTGCGTGTGAGATGGGCTGGTCAGAAACACTACAAACCTGTGATTACAGAGTGGATGTGTCAAATACTTCCTTTGGTCTTCAGAAATACCATATATCCCAAATCCAAAAACAATCATTTGCTACCTGAACCTTCTGCACCAGCTACCAATTGCGAAACTCAATGTAATGGACTTCTGTTCTTTGCCAAACTCATGGTGAAAACATTCAGATAAAGCCATTAGTTCTCTCTGTCTCTGTTTCTTTAGATGAGGTCTCTGTCACCCAGGCTGGAGTGCAGTGGTGCGATCTCAGCTCACTGCAACCTCTACCTCCCTGGTTCAAGCGATTCTCCTGCCTCAGCCTCCTGAGTAGCTGGGACTGCAGGCATGCGCCACCATGCCTGGCTGATTTTCGGGATATTATTATTATTATTATTTTTTTGTAGAGACAGGGTTTCACCATGTTGCCCAGACTGGTCTCAAACTCCTCAGCTCAAGCTATCCTCCTGTCTCAGCCTCCAGTGCTGGGATTAAGGCGTGAGCCACTGCGCCGAGCCCAAGATGAATATTTAAGGAAGTACAGCCTGGACTATGTGAGGTGCCTCTTTATACATTTAGAGGACATGTTTGAGTCATCATTTAAGGCGTATGTTACAGGAATTTTCTAAAATTCTTCCTTTTGAAAAATGTGTTATATGTCCATCTCCCCTCGCTAGCTTGTACATTTCCGGAGAGTGGGGACCATATATTACCAAATCTTTTTAATCCTCAGTACCACACAGTTGTGGAAACAAATTAAGTGGCTGCATTTCATAGTATGAAATACAATAATTTATTTAATCATTCCCCTCCTATCGCCACTTTTAAAAAATAATACAAAAGAGGTTGAATTCTCATTTTTTGCTAAGAAGTATAGCCGTATTTAAGACAGCACGTACAAGTGGCAAACACCACTGAAGGCCACCCGAATGTAGGCATTGTACTGTCCTGTAGTTGGTATTTAATGTAGTTGGCACGTGAGAGCCAGCAGAGGGAGCACAGAGCACAGCTTTGAGGGAGAAAGGGGCCTACAGTTGTGCTAGGGAAGAATTGAAAAGGCCACTCAGGGCTTTTACAGAGGAAGGAAATGAGAGCTGGGAAGAAGGTCATTTCTCATCTTCATTCTTGTCTGCCTTGCTCTCTTTTGTATTTCATTCAGGCTCAGACAGGCCTGTTCTTATCTTTTGTCCCCTGCACTGCAGCTTTCCACAGCACATCCCTGTCCTTCAGTTAATTACACAAGAAGACCCACAAGTGCCATCATGTTTTCCATGCTGGTTTCTCTTTGGGCCATCTCAGTTACTTAGCTCAGATGCAGCGGGTGAGTATTGGTGAAATTCTCAGAAAAACACTGAGGAACCGAGGAGCCTTGATTACACATCTGTACTGAATAAAGCCATGTGGGGACCTGAAGGATAGGAGAGAGGACTGGGCTTAGCTCATCTCTGCACTAGGATTTAAAGAGGCAAACGAAGGCTGGCCAGGGGAGTGTTGTAGGGAGTAGGGTTTCTGGAGAGAGGAAGGAATACCACTTCCTGTTATACTGTCTCGCATAAGCAGATCTATGGCAAGCACAGAACCACATGTGACATATCCCCAGCCACAAAGAAGCCAATGTAGGCTGGAGTTTCTCAACTTTTCCTGTGCAATACTAGAGTGTTAATAGATATTGCGTAAGAATAAGATTTGTAATCAAATATGTATGTGGATTAAAAAAATTAAACAGTGTTCTCTACTGTGAGAGTTCTTAGATCCTTCATTGGGCACATTAATATAGTTTGTGAATTTCTGATAGAAGGGGCTATGCTATGTGGGCTTTCCCAACTTATGTGGACTGAATTTATTTTATTTTAGAGACAAAGTCTTGCTGTCTTACCCACACTTGAACACCAGGGCTCAAGCAATTCTCCCACCTTAGTTTTTTGAGTAGTTTGGACTGTAGGTGCATCCCATCATGCCTGGCTTAATTTTTAATAGATGGTATCTTATGAGATGAGTATTCTATGAATTACATTTTGGAAAGTGTTGAAACAGATTTGCCTGATGTTTAGGAAATTAGGTAATTAAACCATGAAATACAGCCATAACACTTTCAAAAGGGCACTGTTTTCTAAGGTCTCCTGTGGCTTTTAATTCCCCGGGAGGTGTGGAAGGGTAGGGTGGTGAAGGGAGGCATATCAGAATCCTGAGTGGGGCTTTTTGAAATCTCTCCCCCTCAGTTATTTCAATAACATTCTTACTCTCTCTTCCCTATATTTGAGGACCTTTTAAATAGTGAGCCACTGCTATTACTGGAAATGATTGCATCTCTCAGGTGTGCTGGAGGAGAGAAAGCAGGTACAAACCATTGTTCTGCAAGTTGAGTCAAAAATTCTCTACATGGCTGGGCATGGTGGCTCATGCCTATAATCCCAGCACTTTGGGAGGCTGAGGTGGGAGGATTGCTTGAGCCCAGGAGTTCAAGATCAGCCTGGGCAACATAATGAGATCCCATCTCAAAAAACAAAACAATACAACAAACCCAAATTCTCTATATGTTGTTTAAGGTTTTCTATTGTATTCTCCAACTCCAGTGTCTTCCTTACTTTAACCTTCTTCTCCTCCCCACATTAATCACTACCATAGCCAATTTAGTTTACTCCCTTACCTGAGATTATATTATGCCAGTTACAGACTGGAAGCTTCTGGTTATGCAATCTTTCCCATGTTCTCCTAATTCTTTTTCCATCTTTCAACATCTAGCTTAAGTCTTACTTCCTTCTGAGGTCTCTGGTAATCTCCTAGCCTACATCACCTAATTTTTACATTATTGGTTTCTGTCATTAATTGCATACAGCTGATTCTTTGTTATCAAATTTATTTGGTTTCAAAAGTTTATAAAGTTGATTGTTTGAAATGTAGAGCACATTCCTCTGCAGCAATATTGTAGCTAAATCAAGGCACATTCGCAATAAAAATAGTAGAAAGCAATCTCTAGCAATTAAACAAATCAGAACTCTAGTAATTAAACAAAACAGGGAATCAATAAGACTGAATTAGCTCATTCTCATTTATCTTGGGGTGCTGGTTTTTAAGGAAGAGTAGATTTAATTAAAAGAGGATGAAGAGGTATTGAAAATTCATGGATATTCTGAATGGGCCTTATGGGGCAATTTCACAGAAGACATAGGCTCTTTGTTATGTCTTCATTATTTCACAACCTCTAGCCCTCCATTTCCATGATGCTGATATCTAGCTACTAGTGCTTTTGTACTTAGCCACAATTTGGATTATTTTTGGTTTAAAAAAGATTGTGGGAGAATGTCAGCAAAAATAGCAGAGTAAGGGCCTCTCAAAATTTTCCCTTCCATAAGAGCAATGAAAAAACTGGTAAAATTATTCAGAATTAACATTTTCAGAACTCCAGAAATTAACCAACAGCTTGTAGCAAACCAGGGATCATTTATTTAAGAAAAATGGCTGCATCTCAGTAAGAACAGTGAAGTCTGTGGCGTTTTTAACTAACCCTAGTCCCACCTTCCACTTTCCAGCTATACAATAGCCTTAAAAAGTAGCAATCCATATTTTTGGGGGCAGCTACCAGAGTGGATCTATAACTCTTTCAAAGCCTTGTTCTCCAAGAATTGTCGTCCACCTTGTCTGATGGTTCCCTAGAAGACTCCACCTATAAGGCTGACCCAGAACTCACTCAGTGTTAAGTCCCTTTCTGCCCTGGGGGGCATTGTAAAAAACAATTGTAGGCAAGTGTTTTAACTTTACCTACAAAGTTACCTGAGGTGATGGACAATAGTTGGGGCAAAACAGATTAATGAAAAGCTTAAAAGGACTAACTGGAGAATGAAATAGGCATAGGGGCTTTGCAAAGCTTTAATATATTCCTGGTAATCTGGAAGGTCATTTACATGGAAGGGCTGTAAGCATGCTTAGAAAAGAGCTGAGAAGGCTCTAAGCTAAGCTCTTACCTCTGGTTTATCTTGAGATTCTGTACAAGCAGGAAGTGAAGGCTAAGGTGGAGTTACAAAATATTCTAGTTTTAAAGGTGTGCCCCAGTACCCACACAAAGTCACTCAGAAACTCTGGGAGATGTATTGGTTCCAGGTGTAAGGAAATCTCTGTTTAATCATTAATTTGTCAAAAGTTAACCAAGTAGAGACAGGAACATGGCAATGATTACAGACTTTACATAATTAGTTCAGAATAGTCACTAAAACAAACAACAACAAATCCTGCAGATGATGAGGGAGGGATCTGATTGTAAGAGTTGTAACATTATATTATTATATTTTTTTATTTTTAATTTAATTTAATTTTTTTTTTGAGATGGAGTCTCTGTTGCCCAGGCTGGAGTGCAATGACATGATCTTGGCTCACTGCAACCTCCATCTGCTGGGTTCAAGCGATTCTCCTGCCTCATCCTCCTGAGTAGCTGGGATTACAGGCACCCGCCATTATGCCCAGCTAATTTTTGTATTTTTGTAGAGATGGGGTTTCACCATGTTGGCCAGGTGGGTCTTGAACTCCTGACCTCAGGTGATCTGCCCTGCTTGGCCTCCCAAAGTGCTGGGATTACAGGCATGAGCCACTGTGCCTGGCCAACAGTATATTATTTTAAATGTCCAGTTTTCAACAAAAAATGAGTGTGATGAGTGTGCTTTACTAAGTTTTGAACTTATTTGGGGTCCATTACTCTTTCTTATTTCCTGTTTTTCCCTTTTGGTATGGGAATGTCTGTCCTATGCCTGTCCTATCATTGTATTTTGGAAGTGCATAACTTTTTTAGTTTTACAGGTTCATAGCTGGAGAGGAATTTTGCATCAGGAAGACTTGTCACTTGTCTCACCCATATCTGCTTTAAATTTTTTTTTTTTTTTTGAGACGGTCTCACTCTGTCACCCACGCTGGAGTACAGTTGCATGATCACAGCTTACTGCAGCCTCGACTGCCTGGGCTCAATCGATCTCCTGTCTCAGTCTCCTGAATAGCTGGGAGTACAGGCATGTGCCACCACACATGGCTAATTTTTGTAGTTTTTGTAGAGATGGGGTTTTGCCATGTTGCCCAGGCTGGTCTCAAACTCCTGTGCTCAAGGAATCCTCCTGCCTCAATCTCCCAAAGTGCTGAGATTACAGGCATAAGCCACTGCACCTGGCCTGATTTAAATATTTAAGTGAGACGTTGGACCTTAGACTTTAGAGTTGATGCTGAAATGAGTTATGATTTTGGGTGCTGTTGAAATAGAATGAATGTATTTGGCATGTGAGAAGGACATGAATTTTGGGGGGCCTGGAGTAAAATGCTATGGATTGAATATCTGTATCCCCACAAAATTTCATATGTTGAAACCCTATTCCCCAATATTATGGTATTTGGAGATAGGCCTTTGGGAGGTGAGCAGGTCATGAGGTTGGTGCCCTCATGCTGAGATTAAAATGCTCTTTTTTTTTTTTTTTTTTTTTTTTTGAGATGGAGTCTCGCTCTGTGGCCCAGGCTGGAGTACAGTGCGTAATGTCGGCTCACTGCAAACTCCGCCTCCTGGGTTCACACCATTCTCCTGCCTCAGCCTCCCGAGTACCTGGGACTATAGGCACCCGCCACCATGCCTGGCTAATTTTTTGTATTTTTTAGTAGAGACGGTGTTTTTCGATCTCCTGACCTCGTGATCCACCTGCCTTGGCCTCCCAAAGTGCTAGGATTACAGGCGTGAGCCACCACACCTGACCAAAATGCTCTTATAAGAAGAGACATAAGGGAATTTACTTCTTCCTCCTCTACTGTGTTAGGATACAATGAGTAGACGGTGGTCTACAAACCAGGAAGAGCCCCTTTCCAGACACTGGATCTGCTGGTGCTTTAATCTTGGACTTCCCAGCTCCCAGAACTGGCTTTGTTGTTTAAGCCACCTAGGCTATGGTATTTTTGTTATAGCAGCTGGAACTAAAAAAGAGTCCTTTAGGTTGAATTGAAAGAACCCTATACAGTAACTCAAATCTATATGAAGAAATAACACCACTAAAGTAATCATGTAGGTAAATATTAAAGGCATATAAATGTATTTGTTGTTTATTATTGAATCTTTTTTTCTTATATCTGACTTAGAAGACAATTGCATGGGGCAATAACTATAAATCTGTATTGATGAGCACATAATAGTAATAGCATAGAGGAGTTGAACTATTTAGAGCATTTAAAAGATAAATCATTGGGCCGGGTGCGGTGGCTTATGCCTGTAATTCCAGCACTTTGGTAGGCCAAGGTGGGTGGGTCATTTGAGGTCAGGAGTCTGAGACCTGCCTGGCCAACATGGTGAAACCCGCCTCTACTAAAAATACAAAAGTAGCCGAGTGTGGTGGTGGGCACCTGTAGTCTCAGCTACTTGGGAGGCTGAGGCAGGAGAATCACTTGAGCCCAGGAGGCAGAGGTTGTAGTGAGCCGAGACTGCACAACTGCACTCCAGCCTGGGTGACAGAGTGAGAGTCCATCTCAAAAAAAAAAAAAAAAAAAAATATATATATGTATACCGTTGAAATTAAGTTGGTATTAATCAGAACTAGATCGTTATAAACTAAGATGTTAATAGCAACTCCCAGGGTAGCCAGTAAGAAAATAACTCAAAAATATATAATAAAAGAATTGACAAGGAATTAAAATGGTACATGAGAAAATATTTAACGCAAAAGAAGGTGATATTAGGGGACTTGAGGAACAAAAAAGGCAGGTAGAAAACAGCAAAATGGCTGACATATATCCCACCTTATCAGTAATTAAATTAAATATAAATGGGTTATGCTCTCTGTTTAAAAGCAGAGACTGGCAGAATGAATAAAAAAATGATCCAACTGTATGCCATCTACAAAAGACTCACTTTAGATTCCAAGACACAAGTAAATTGAAAGGACGGAAAAAGATGTGTCATGCAAATAGTAACCAAAGAGATGGAGTAGCTATACCAATATGAGACAAATAGATTTTAAGACAAAAAAAGTCACTAGAGACAAAGAAGACATTTTGTTGTGCTTAAAAGGTCAATCCATCAGGAAGACAAATTTATAAACATATATGCACCTAACAACAGAGTCCCCCATTATGAGAATTGAAAACTCAGAGTTGAATAAAAAAAATAGAAAATTAAAAAACAATAGTTGGGACTCCACTTTCAGAAGGGGAGAGAACAACTAGGCAAACAGTAAACAAAGAAATAGAAGACTTAACACTATAAAGCAATGATGCCTAATAAATAACCATAGGACATTCCAACAGCAGAATGCACAATATTTTCATGTACCCATAGAATATCCTACCAGGTAGACCATATATTAGGCCACAAAAGAAGCCTCAGTGAATTTAAAGGGATTGAAATTATTACAAAATGTGTTATCCAACCACAATTCAATGACATTTGAAATCAGTAGCAGAAGGAATTTCGGGAAATTCAACATATGTGAAAATTAAAAAACATACTCCTAAATAACTGAGAAGTCAAAGAAGAAATCACAGGAGAAATTCAATCACACTTGGAAACGAATAAAAATGAAAACACAACATGCCAAAATATAGAATGCAGCTAAAATAGTACTTAGAGGGAATTTATAGAAATATAAATTTGAAATTCAAATTCTGCCAATTAAACAATCAATAACTCTTTAGATTTAGTAGAAAATCCTAAAGAGGCCGGGCGCGGTGGCTCAAGCCTGTAATCCCAGCACTTTGGGAGGCTGAGACGGGCGGATCACGAGGTCAGGAGTTTGAGACCATCCTGGCTAACACGGTGAAACCCCATCTCTACTAAAAAAATACAAAAAGCTAGCCGGGCGAGGTGGCTGGCGCCTGTAGTCCCAGCTACTCGGGAGGCTGAGGCAGGAGAATGGCGTAAACCTGGGAGGCGGAGCTTGCAGTGAGCTGAGATCCGGCCACTGCACTCCAGCCTGGGTGACAGAGCAAGACTCTGTCTCAAAAAAAAAAAAAAAAAAAAAAAGAAAATCCTAAAGAATCCACTAAAAATCTGTTAGAACTAGCAAACTATTTCAGCAAGATTGCAGGATACAAGATGCAATGAGCAATCCAAAAATAAAATTAAAAAACAATTCCATTTATGATGTTATCAAAAATAATTAAAAGAATAGGAATACATTTAACAAAAGAAGTACAAACCTTATAGTCTGAAAACTAGAAAATATATTTGAAAGGAATTAAAGAAGATCTAAATAGCAGAAATCTTATGTATATGGATTGGAAGACTGAACATTGTTAAGATGACAGTACGCCCCCAATTAATCTACAGATATGATACAATTCCTATTAGAATCCCAGTTGACTTCTTTATAGAAACTGTCAAGCTGATTCTAAAATATGTCAAGAGATATTAATAGCCAAAACAATCATGAAAAGGAAGAACAAAGTACAATAGCTCACACTTCCCAATTTCAAAACCTACTACAAAGCAATGGTTATCAAGACAGCATAGTACTGGCATAAGAATAGACATGTAGATCAATGGAGTAGAACTGAGAGTACAGACATCGGTCCTACATTTATGGTCCACTGATTTTTGACAAGAGTGCCATGACTATCCATTGGGGAAAGAATAGTCCCTCCAACAAATGTTGCTGGGACCCCTGGATAGTTACAAACAAAATAATGAAGTTTACACTGTATACAAAACTAACTTAAAATAGAGGAAAGACCTAAATGTAATAGTTACGACTATAAGACTCTTAGAAGAAAACACAGCTGGTAGGTAAATCTTCATGACCTTGGATTTGGCAAAGCATTCTTAGACACGATACCAAAAGCATAAGTAACAAAAGGAAAGATAGATAAATTGGACTTAATCAAAATTAAAAACTTTTATTCCTCAAAGGACACCAACTAGGAAGTGAAAGGCAACCCACAGAATGGGGGAAATATTTGCAAATCGTATATCTGATAAGGGACATGTACCTAGAATATATAAAGAACTCTTACAACTCAGTAATAAAAGACAAGTAACTCAATTAAGAAATGGGACCTAAATAGGCATCTCTCCAAAGAAGATCTACAAAGGTCCAATAAACACATGAAAAGATGCTCAGCATTATTAATTATCAGAGAAATGCAAACCAAAATCTTTTTGAGATATCACTTTAAACCCAGTAGGATGGCTTGAATCAAAAAGCCAGATAATAACAAGTATCACTGAGGTTGTGGAGAAATCAGAACCTTTATATTGGGAATGTAAAATGCTACTGGGAATGTAAAATGGTGCAGCTGCTGGCAGTTCCTCAGATGATTAAACATAGAGTTACCATGTGACCCAGGAGTTCCACCCAAGAGAATTGAAAACACATATCCACATAAAAACTTGTACATAAAATTTTACATTATTTTTAGTTGACACATAATAATTGTACATATTTATGGGGTAAGTGTGAGATTTCAATAATGTATACAATATATGTGCAATGATCAAATCAGGGTAATTAGCATGTCTGTCACCTCAAACATTTATTATTTGTGTTGGAAATGTTCGAAATCCTCTCTTCTAGCTATTTGAAAATAAACAATAAAGTATTGTGAACTATAGTCACCCTACAGTGCTATAGGACACTAAAACTTATTCCTCCTATGTTGCCGTACTTTTGTATCCATTAACCAATCTCTCCTTATTCCCCTCTTTTCCCACATTTTTAGCCTGAGTAATCACTATTGTACTCCTTATTTCTATATGAACTTTTTAAAGATTCCATCCAACCCCACTGGAAATGAGGAAAAACAAAAAAATAAAAATAAAAAATTAAGATTCCATATGAGTGACAATATGTGTGACTTATCTTTTTTGCCTGGTTTATTTCACTTACTAACATAATCATGGCTATACTAATTTACGTTCCCACCAACAGTGTATAAGAACTCTCTTTTCTCCACATCCTTTCTGGCATTTGCTATTTTTTGTCTTTTTGATAATTGCCATTCTAACTAGGGTGAGATGATATCTCATTGCGGTTTTGATTTGCATCTCCCTGATAAGTGATGTTGAGCATTTTTTCATATACTTCTTGACCATTTGTATGTCTTTTTTGAGAAATGTTCAGATCCTTTAAAAAATCAGATTATTATTATTATTTTGTTGGGTTGTTTGAATTCCTTGTGTATTCTGCATATTAATCCTTTGTTGGATGAATAGTTTGCAAATAATTTCTCCCATTCTGCAGGTGGTCTATTCATTCTGTTGATGGTTTCTTTTGCTGTGCAGAAGCTTTTTAGTTTGACAGAATTTCATTTATCTATTTTTGCTTTTGTTGTCTGTACTTTTGAGGTCTTATCCATAAAATCTTTGCCCAGATGAAGATCCTGAAGCATTTTCCCTGTTATCTTCTGGTAGTTTCTTAGTTTTGATCTTACATTAAAGTCTTTAATCTATTTTGAGTTGCTTTTTGTATATGGTGAGAAATAGGGGTCTAGTTTCATTTCTCTGCATCTGGATATCTAGTTTTCTCAGCTCTATTTGTTAAAGAGACTGTTCTTTCCCCAAAGTATGTTCTTGTTGCTTTTGTTGAAAATCAGTTGGCTGTAAATATTTGGATTTATTTCTGGGCTCTCTACTCTGTTCCATTGGTCTGTGTGTCTGTTTTTATGCCAGTACCATGCCATTTTGATTATTATAGTTTTGTAGCATATCTTGAAGTCAGGTAGTATATGATGCCTACAGCTTTGTTCTTTTTGCTCAGGAGTGGTTTGGCTATTCAGGGTCCTTGGTGGTTCCATATAAATTTTAAGATTGTATGTTCTTGTATGTGAATTTTTGTGACAGCATTATTCATAGTAGCTGAAAGATAGAAACAACCCAAATGTCTATCAGCTGACAAATGGATAAATAAAATGTACTACATACTATAATGGAACATTATTAAACCATAAAATGAAATAAAGTACAGATAAATGCTACAATTTGCATAAACCTTCAAAATATGCTAAGTGAAAGGATCCAGTCACAAAAGTCTACATATTACATGATTTTATTTATAAGAAAGTCCAGAATAGGGAAATATATGAAGACAGAATGCAGAATAGTGATTGCTTTGGGCTGCAGGAGAGATAGCAGCCCCAAGGGAGGGTTATAACTAAAAGACATGTCACCTTTTTTGAAGTGATGAAACTGTTCTAAAATTGGTGATGGTTGCACATATCTGTGAATTAAATCTGTTGTATACTCTAAATAGGTGAATTGTATGATATGTAAGTTATAGCTCAGTAAAGTTTTTTTTTTTTTTTTTAAAGACATCAAATCTACAATCTCATCTTCCATCTTAAAGTAGAAAAAGAAGAACAAGGCCGGGTGCGGTGGCTCATGCCTGTAATCCCAGCACTTTGGGAGGCTGAGGTGGGTGGATCACTTGAGGTCAGGAGTTTGAGACCAGCCTGGCCAACATGGTGAAACCCCTTGTCTACTAAAAATACAAAAATTAGCCAGGTGTGGTGGTGCGTGCCTGTAATCTCAGCTCCTTGGGAGGCTGAGGCAGGAGAATTGCTTGAACCTGGGAGGGAGGCAGAAGTTGCAGAAAGCCAAGGTCTCTACTGCACTCCAGCCTGGGTGACAGTGGGAGACTACATTTCCAAAAAAAAAAAAAAGAAAAAGAACACCAAATGAAACCCAACATAAACGGAAAGAAAAAAACTAGAGTGGCGATAATGAAATAGAAAATAGAAAAACCGTAAAGAAAATCAACAAAGCCCAGGGACGGTGGCTCACACCTATAATCCTAGCACTTTGGGAGGCTAAGGCGGGTGGATCACAAGGTCAGGAGATTGAGACCATCCTGACCAACACGGTGAAACCCCATCTCTACTAAAATACAAAAAAAAAAAAAAAAAAAAAAGAAAATTAGCTGAGCATGGTGGTGCACGCCTGTAGTCACAGCTACTCGGGAGGCTGAGGCAGGAATAGTTTGGACCCAGGAGGCAGAGGTTGCAGTGAGCCGAGATCACGGCACTGCACTCCAGCCTGGCAACAGAGCAAGACTCCGTCTCAAAAAGACAAAAAAAAAAAAAAAAAAAAAAAAATCAACAAAACTAAATGCTGGTTCTTAGAAAATACCAACAAAATTGAATGAAAAAGTAACAGATAGGAAGTCAAATAAGAATAATAAGAATTATTATTCTTTAGAGACATGGTCTCATTTTGTTTCTTAGACTGGAGTGCAATTGTGTGATCATAGTTCACTGCAGCCTTGAACTCCTGGGCTCAAATGATCCTCCCACCTCAGCTTCCTGAATACCTGGGACTATAGGTGTGTATCACCACACTTGGCTAATTTTTAAATTTTTAGTAGAGATTGGGTCTTGCTATGTTGTCCAGGCTAGTCTCGAACTCCAGACCTTCAACAGTCCTCATGCTTCAGCCTCCCAAAGTGCTGGTATTATAGGTGTGAGCCACTGTACCTGACCAAATAATTATTTATGTATTTGGGAAACTGGATTTGAGACCTAAATCTGCTACTACATTTCTTTCTTTTTTTTTTTTTTTTTTTTTTTTTTTTGAGACGGAGTCTCGCTCTGTCGCCCAGGCTGGAGTGCAGTGGCCGGATCTCGCTACTACATTTTGAGAATTTCCCTTAACCTTCTTAGGTTTCACTTCCTTATCTTTAAAATTAAAGCGATTCATATGGATTCAATAAAATCTATTTCAACAAATTTAGCATTTGCAAGGTCCTACCATTAATAAGATACAATTCCTGTTGTGTCAGATGTGAAAGTATTCTGTTTTGCAAACTGACCTAAGCCAATTTGGCTATTGTCAATAGACAGATTCTCTCAGTAAATGTTGGTACCTCTGATCATTAGGAGTGGATGGAAGCTGTATCTCCTTTGCTACAACCTTGCTACCCAGAGCTATTTTTTGATATAACCTAGCTTTGAATCAAATTTTGCCTCAGATACAAATATCTATTGTTCCGCAAGCACAAAAACAATTATATAGCCAGTTCATATAAGCACAGTGAAGTCATCATTCTCTCTCCTTTTGGGTTTCTGAGCAAGATGCTTGCATGAAAGATTCAATCTAATGCCAATGTAAAAATATTGTGAAAGCAGCAGGATCAGCTAGGCTTCCAGTTGGGTGAGGCAATCAAATTCTTTGTTTTGATGTAGGTAGGGGGAATCATAGCATTGAATGCACTTCTATTTCTAGAGTCAACTCTAAAGATGTTAAGCTGCTAGTCTTGGTTGATTCTTATATCCCATTCATCAAAGGGCAGAAGTGTCTGCACAATTTGTTAAGCTAACTACACATCAAGAACATCACTCATTTCACCAATGAAACGTTATATCTAACCTTGTGTCAGCTATCTGTTGCCACAATGATACTGTATAACAAACAACCACAAACCCTTAGTGCATAAAAAATAAAGTTTATTGCTCAAGTGCTTGAGTTCAGTGGAGGGTCAGTTAAGCAGCTCATCTGATCTTGCTTGAGTTTGCCTATATATTTGGGGGTCAGTTGGCTGTTGGCTGGGGCTACTGGGGCAGCATAGTTTTGTTCCATGTGCCTGTCATCCTCCAGAAGACTATGCAGGGCATGTTCTCATGGTGATAACAGAGATGCAAGACCAAATAAGCTCAATCAGCAAGCTCTTTCCAAGTGTGTGCTGATGTCACATCTGCTAACATCCTATTGGCCAAAGTAAATTACATGACTGGGCTAGAGTCAAGGGGTGGGGCAAACACACTCTCCATAGTGGAAGGGCACTGGTGTTCTCACTGTGTTATTCTTCTCTGTAATGTTGCTTGTTTCTGTTTTTGAATTAGGTATAGAATTTAAAAAACCCAAGATAAAAGCAATGAATATCATGTTGCTTTCATTATACGAGGTCTGTGGCTGTGAATTAACATATGCCTTGAGTTCATATGTCAGAAAACTGCTTTAGTGTTGTGTTCTAGTCATTAGTGTCCATGGAGGAAATATTTATCTACTGTTACACATCTTTATCAGCAGTGTTAGATACCATGGTTTAAATGGTACTGGAAAATGATTTTTTAATCTGGCTTATCTTTTGAGGCTCTCAGTCTTCAAATAGTGAGTCTTGCTGGGGTCTATTAACTAGGCCAAATCAAGAACCCTTCGCTAACCTGTGAAGCTGGAGAATAGAAATGGAGAAAGTTGAACATCATATAAGCTAATTTTATATTGTCCACTTGGTGGTAGAATTGTTTTCAGATAGTGTGAAGAGTAATGAGCCAAGTAAAAGAGAAATAGAATCTTATGAATTCTAAGCCAGGAGAAAAATGCAGCATGTGTTTTAAATAGGTATTCTCATCAGCATTATTACTTTTACTAAAGTACAAAAGATAGTGTAATCCAGGGTAGGTGTGTTTATGTAATAAATTTTAAATGTGTTTAATTTTTTTTAAGGAGTAGTGATAATTCTATTTCCCAACACATTAAATGAAGCTACTTGCTTACTGCTTAGAGTTCAGTGCTCAGAAATATAGATTTTAGAGATTATCTTAATTTGGGTATTCCTTAGCACTATTTAATCTTTTTTTTCTCCTTTTAAAATTAGAAAAGTTCTTGTATGAAATAACACTACTCTTACAATATTATGTAAGTCCTTCCCACTGAAAGTATGCTGGGAGTTCAAGATCAGCCTGGGCAATATGGCAAAACCCTGTCTCTACAAAAAAAAAAAAAAAAAGAAAAGGAAAAATTAGCCAGGCATGGTGGTGCACACCTGAAGTAGGAGGATTGATTGAGCCTGGGAGATCGAGGCTGTAGTGAGCCATGATCATGCCATTGCACTCCAGCCTGGGCAATAGAGCGAGACCCTGTCTCAATAAAACCTCCAAAACAATAAACAAAAAACAAAGTGTGGTCAGCAACATTGGCATCACTTGGGAGCTTGTTAAAAACATGGGGAATCTTGGTCTTCACTCCACACCTACTGAAACAGACTGAAATTTAACAAGTATGATCCCCAGGTGATTCGAGTATAGTTTTACATGCACTGTTCTCCACTGGCAGAACGCAAACAGTGGATGATGAGGTACAAAGGGAAGAAAAGTGGGACAGATATCAGGACTGGAACTATTTAACAGGTATTCATGGATCTGTTCTGAACTTTCAATTGCCCATGCTCCAGCCCTGGAGATTGTGTTTAAGAAGCTACCCGTAGTTCTTTTAGATTCTAAAAGAAGGCGGAGTGTGTCACTAATTCACCAACTTATCAATCAATCATCAAAATACAGGAGATTCTATTTTGGCCTAGCCAGCCACTGATGGTGTGACATTTGGTAGGGCATTAATCTCTAAGTCTTTAGCATCATTATCTGGAAGCAATGAGATGGTTGGGCAAGTTCATCCTTTTCAGCTTTTTGGAAGATGCTGTGCTTTTAGGCAGGGTTGATAGTCAACGGGTAAACACAGATGGCCCTGTCCCCATCTTTAGATTGGGTTTTGTTTGGAGTGGCTGGTGCTGGTGACCTACTAGTAGTTAGGTGGTTTGAATATTTTTCCAAACAATGATTATGGGGAACTTGACAGGTGCAGTGGCTCTGCCTGTAAGCCTAGCACTTTGGGAGGCCAAGATGGGAGGATTGTTTGAGCCCTGAAGTTTGAGACCAGCCTGGGAAACATAGCAAGACTCTGTCTCTATCAAAAAATTTTTTTCAGGCTTGGTGCAGTGGCTCACACTTGTAATCCCAGCCCTTTGGGAGGCTGAGGTGGGCAAATCGCTTGAGCCCAGGAGTTTGAGATCAGCCTGGGCAACATGGTGAAACCCCATCTCCACTAAAAACCCAAAAATTAGCCAGGTGTGATGGCGTGTGTCTGTAAACCCAGCAACTCGGGAGGCTGAAATGAGGGGATTGTTTAAGCCTGGGAGGTCGAGGCTGCAGTGAGCTGTGATCATGCCACTGCACTTCAGCCTGGGAGACAGCGAGAGTCTGTCTAAAAACATCTTTTTTTCTAAATTAAAAAAAATAATTATAGGGGAGCTAAGTGTCAGGGACTATTAGGGACTAAGTAGTACCATCATAGGTTCTAGAGTACTTGCTTGTCTTGGACTCAGATACATGTCTATGTAGAACTGAGGTATCAGAAAGTTGAATTAGGCAGAGCAGAGAATGGAAGGTATATGGGCTTTAGTGTCAGTCTTGGGTTTCTGTGCTAGTTCTGTCGTTTACTAGTTATATGGTTTTGAGTACATTACTTAAAATCATGTAGTATCTTTTTTTAGGCTATAACATGAGATTAACATAATAATGACATGTACCTCCAAGTAAAATTGCGAGGAATTAATAAGATAATTTATGTAGAGGGTCTCGCAAGTGGTGGATGCTCAGTAGATGTTAGTTTCCTTTTCACTTGTGTGTCCATACCCAAATAGCTTGTATGTAGAGCTTTGCTTCTGCAAAATTCTATAAGGTGATACAGCAAATGAACAAAAACACCAGGTACCTTAATAAATTACAAGAAAGCATAGCTAATCGTTAGAGCAATTCTAGTTGGGGTGGAGGGAGGTTATACATCCACCTGAAACTCTTGCCAAAATGAAAGATGGGCTTTCTTCTTTCAGCCAGCGATCTTTCAACATTTTTGCTTGCATGCTCTCTTCAAACATTTTGGAAAAAACAGACACAAAAATAGCTGTGTATTCCACATACATCTGAAAGTTGACATCTAAAATTTGTCATCATAAGATTTTGCAAAGGATGTGATTTCTGGCATAATATAAATATTACCATTTGAAAATAAAACTATTATTTATCTATCATAGATTAGAATATTTAAAGTAAGAAGCACGCTGGGTACCCACCTACAAGGTGAACCATTCTGAATTTTTACAGTTCTTAGTGAGAAACAGCTTGGTGAGGACTTGCTTTCCCCAGCATCTCATTCTGTGCCCTGGGTGCTCCTTTAGCTTTATTTCAAGGAAGAGAAGGTGAAAAGTTACATATTTATTCCTGACAGTTCAACATTGCATCTTTGAATAAAAGCTGGGGTTGGCAAACTCTTCTATGTTTTTCAGGAGAAGTCTTGCTTTTGTCACCCAGGCTGGAGTGCAATGGCGCCATCTCAGCTTACTGCAACCTCTGCCTGTCGGGTTCAAGCGATTCTCCTGCCTCAGCCTCCTGAGTAGCTAGGATTACAGGCGCCCACCACCACACCTGGCTAATTTTTTTGTATTTTTAGTAGAGACGGGGTTTCTCCATGTTGGTCAGGCTGGTCTCAAACTCCTGACCTCAGATGATCCACCTGCCTCTACCTCCCAAAGTGCTGGGATTACAGGCATAAGCCACTGCACCCAGCTGGCAAACTTTTTCTTAAAGGACAAAATAGTACACACTTTAGGCTTTGAGGGTCATACAGTCTCTGTTGTAATTACTCAGCTCTCCCATTGCAGTTTGAATGCGGCCACAGGCAATACATAAATGAACGAACAGGCCTGTGTTCCAATAAAACTACATACTCTTTTAGCAGTCACTCCTCATCTCCCCCATCACACTCATAACCCCCATCTCCCATCCTCTGCCCCCATCCCTAGGCAACCACTTATCTACTTTCTGTCTCTGTGGACTTGCCTATGCTGGACTTTTGGAAACCTACTTAGAACTCGCTCTGGTGATTTTGTAAAAACCCAATTCTCTATATTAAATCTCTTTTTGCTTAAAATGCCTTGAGTGGTTTCTGTTTCTTATACTGAACCCTAACTGGTTCAGAGTTAAAGGAAAAAAACGAAGAATTTTCAACTTTTAAAGAAGAGCTATTTTTTTTTTCTCCGAGAGGGAGTCTTGCTCTGTTGCCCAGGCTGGAGTGCAGTGGCATGATCTTGGCTCACTGCAACCTCTGCTTCCTGGGTTGAAGTAATTATCCTGCCTCATCCTCCTGAGTAGCTGGGATTACAGGCATGTGCCACCACTCCCAGCTAATATGTATGTATGTATGTATGTATTTATTTATTTTTGAGATGGAGTCTCGCTCTGTTGCCGACTGGAGTGCAGTGGTGTGATCTTGGCTCACTGCAACCTCCACCTCCCAGGTTCAAGCTATTTTTCCTGCCTCAGCTTCCTGAGTAGCTGGGATTATAGGCGTACGCCATGAAGCCCAGCTAATTTTTGTATTTTTAGTAGAAATGGGGTTTCACCATGTTGATCAGGCTGGTCTCGAACACCGGACCTTGTGATCCACCCGCCTCAGCCTCCCAAAGTGCTGGGATTACAGGTGTGAGCCACTGTGCCCAGCCTAATTTTTGTATTTTTAGTAGAGATTGGGTTTCACCACGTTGGCCAGGCTGGTCTTGAACTCCCAGCCTCAAGTGATCTGCCCGCCTCGGCCTCCCAAAGTGCTGGGATTACAGGCGTGACCCACTGTGCCTGGCCAAGAGCTTGTTTTTTTAATGAGTAATAATGAGTCTCAAATTGCTATATTTAGATTCAATTGTATACATGTTAAGACACCAATACTTACAGCACACCAAAAATTATCCTTTTAAACTAATTATATTTACAATAAAAATTTAGATGTTTCACTTAAAACTATGCAGAAGAGCACTAAAGTCATAATGGCAAGGTAAATAGTTTTGCAAATTTCTGAGAGGTGAAATGCAAGTGCAGGAGTCTGAAGACTTGCTTCAGGCTGCACATGATTGTCTCCAGAATGTTCTTGGAACCTAAGCCTTTGACTTTATACTTTCTGGCTTCATTCTTTAAAATATGTCTATTAGCATTACAAGTCATTTTTGTTTGATTCCTCAAAACACCATGTATTTATTTAAAACTTTCTAACAATACAGACATGATGGTTCTACCTTTAACTACACTTTCTAGGGGTCACTGTAATTAACAGATTTTATCCTTTGAGATCTTTCTCTGAGACAGGAGCTGTAAGGGAAACTTACTCTGTGTAGTAGATGACTTTTTGAGGTATCTCCTAGGATGTAAGATCTACATATAAAATTAGTGTATTTCTTTGAAAGCCTAAAACAGTGCCCTACCTGTGGTACTGAAATCAATCTTTGTTGATACTCTCCTCTAATTTAAATGATTCAGAGCCTTACCAAGGAGTTAAAAAGTAGATCATTTAAGACATGAGTCTGAACTGCACATCTTTATAAGATCCTCTGCACAGCCAGTGCTTTTTTTTTTGGTAATTAAATACTTTATTCACTTTTTAAAGAATGTGGATACCTATAACAGAAATAACAAATGTCTTTTTTGTCAAGGGTTATTTTTGTGATGTGAACAAAATGAGGTGATTCTTTATGCTATATCATATTCAGTAAAAATAATATTGATAATACCTGAATTTATAATTGTTTTATTAAGTGCTTTATATTTTACTTCATAGGACTTTGAAATGTATCTTATTTGATCCTAGTAAGGCAGACTTAATAAGGTTATGCCCATTTTAGAGATGAGTAAATGGAGGCTAACAGAGGTTCATCAACTTGTGAAGGTCCCACAGTTAGTGGTAGAGCTTCAACAAAAACATTTTGACCTTAATGTTCTTTTCCCTGTGAATACAAATAACATTGTCTAGCAATTGCCTTTATTAAATGATAATTGGGTAAGATGACTTTGGGGGACAATTTTGAGACAGTTGGCATATGCCTCTGCAATTTTTGCTTATTATTGCATCACTTTCTCGTTTTGGAAGTCAAATGGTAGTTTAGCACAGTTACTATAACTCAATAAATTAGTTGTGGCCTGATGAGGGTGCTCTTATTCAATGTATGATTTGAGAATTGATGTTCAATCTAGTTTATAACATCACATATTGCTTAAGTAAATGAGTGTGTGAGTATATTTATCTTGGACCAAATAGAGTATTTTAGTTTAGATCTTTCCCCCTTTTCCTGCCTGTGCAAAGAACTGGAACCTTGACTTTCCCCCTTATTCTGAAGACACCGCAGTGTGGATTTAAAACAGTAAAGAACCTGCCAAAGATCAGATTGATTTAACTCTGATTCTGGAGGGAGAGTATGGGAATACGGGAAGGGAGGCTGGATCTGTCCAGCACTGAGAATGGTCAGCAGCCGAGGAAACTCCTTTAAAAAGCCCTTCTGACCCTCTTCTCCCAACGCCAGTCCTAGCAGTCCAGGCATCACATGAGTAGGATTCCTTTGTGCATGCCCTCAGCTCTTAGATTAGCTTCCCTAAACTTTTGGCTGATGACAAAAGTTCTGAAGTGTAGATTTGTCCTTCTTGATTTACTGATGGAAAAAATTACCTTTAGGTTCTGCTTTTATATCCTAGCTGCTCATTTATGGACTGACATGGGTAACGCCTTCCTGGGTAGACCTTCTTCCTCGCTTCCACCATCACACACACACACACACACACACACACACACACACACACACACACACACGTCTCTCTCGAGCAGGTGCTGTTCCACCCCCTAATCCTGGGAGGCTCTAGATAGTACAGGAACATCCTGTGCTCTGTCAACCCATTAAGCACTTTCATTGGCTTGCCTCTGGACAATATAATAATTTATTGAAACCCATTATAACTTGGAACATTTGATTCCTTAAATTAAATAGTGTCAGACAGCAGTGACCCTGCCACTTCTTAGGCTGGAAACTCTGGACAAGTTACTTAACTTCTTTAGTTTTCAGTTTCCTCTTTTACAGAGTAGGGCTAATAGTACCTACCTTAAAGTGTGGTTGTGACAATTTAAAGATTCTGTAGGAAAACCAATTAGCTTGTGGCCTGATCATTATGTCTAGAATATCCTTTAAAACGAACTGACTTTATACTTTGTGGCTTCAGTCTCTAACAAAAAAGTTTATTAACTTTTAGAAATCATTTTTTCTTTGATTCCTTAAATCAGTGGTCCAGAGACCACTGATTTTTTGGTACCAGAGACCGGTTTTGTGGAAGACAATTTTTCCATGGGCTGGGGAGGTGGGGTGCAGGGAGATGGTTTTGGGATGATTCAAGTGCATTATATTTATCATGCACTTTATTTCTATTATTATTACATTGTAATATAAAATGATGTAATTATACCACTCACCATAATGTAGAATCAGTAGGAGCCCTGAGCTTGTTTCCTGTAACTAGACGGCCCCATCTGGGGGTGATGGGAGACAGTGACAGACCATCAGGTATTAGATTCACAATAAGGCTTGTGCTCCTATGAGAATCTAATGCTGCTGCTGCTCTGACAGGAGACGGAGCTCAGGCAGTAATGGGAGCCATGGGGAGCAGCTGTAAATACAGATGAAGCTTTGCTCACTCACTTGCCACTCACCTCCTGCTGAACAGCCCGGTTCCTAACAGGCCACGGACTGGTACTGGTCTGTGGCCTGGAGGTTGGTGACCACTACCTTAAATGACAAAACATCATATATTTATTATTGATATATGACAAATACTCAGTATTATTAAACATACTTGGTCATAGGCACCAACTTTAGGGACCAGGATATTTTGGAGGGGGGCAGGACTAGTAAGAATAATCTTAGGAACAATAGCTTGAAATAGGGACCAAAGAATAGATCCTATAAAGTCAAAAGCAGGAACTTAATGATAAAAACTTAGGGTAGGAGGAGAGATTCAGGGTCCACACAGGAAATTAGTTATCATTTTGGGATGTAGCATCTTCGGTATAAGTGGCAGTAAAGGGTGCTCAGATTACATTGGGAATCCCAGTAATTCCCTCCCTAAGCAGCCTAATAGGAAGGATGACTCAGTGTGAAACATCCCCAGGTTGAGTGCTGGATCAGCTCAGGGAAACTCGGATCCATGCGTTATACTCAGAAAGACAGAGGTAGAAAAATCTACAGATTGGCACCTGAAATGATAAAATACAAGTATTTGCCTTCCTCCCTGAGTGTTTTACTCTTTCACAGTTTATTTTTATACATTTGAGATGATGTAGGTGCCTAGGATTTTCTAGTCAAGAAAGTGCTCATTTGGAGATCTCAGATATTTTTGGTTTGGCACACTTTTTATAGTAGTGGATTACTGAATTCCAGAGCACTTGAAATGACACAATTGATAGGATTTTTAGTGCTGAAAAAAGACGACTGTCCCAATATATATATAACCTTTCAGTGATGTTCTTTTTGTTACCATCACTAAGTTGGTGTTTTAAACTTATCCTTGTCTTCCTTTGTTTTCAGCTTCTTAAATGCTGCATTGAGAGGATGAAACAGAATGGGTGTGAACAAGAGTTCCCTGAGAAAGGACAGCTCTTAGAGAGATAGGATGCTTACTGGACTCAAGAGGATACCAAATCATGGTATGCATTTCTGTGTTGTGTTTGGAAGAGGAACTGAGGGTTGTTATGAAAATGAAGGATGTGTTCAACTTAAAAGAATTAAACCTCCACCATCTGTCTCTTTCAAATGGCATTCTTGATTCCAAAATCTTAAGTAGAGTGTAAAGTTATTGATGGATACTGTAGTAGCCAGGCTAAGCTGAGCTATTCAGTGGAACAGATAAACCTGAAAATTTTAGTGGCTTACCACAACAAGATTTGTTTCTTTTTAATATCACAATCTGATATAGATTGGGTTGGTCTCCTGCTTGGCTTTCCATCAAGTGACAACACAGGGATCCAAGTTGCTTTTATTTGGAAACTGTCATCTTGAGAGCATTTTGTTTCCAGCTGTATGGACAGGAGATACAGAAGGTGTGGAGAAGTGCATCCTTCCTGGATCACAAACGATACATCACTTTTGCTCACATTCCATTGTTAAGAATTAGTGACATGATCCCACTGGGATTCATGGGGTCTGGAATATGGAACATGTGGATATTTGGCAAGCATGAACAATCTTTGCCACAGAAACACTACCTCTATTACGTTATTCTGTATCCCTTATCTTCTCATGGTAGATTTTGCATGGGATTAGTATCAGGAAAAGGTTTTTCTCTCCTAAAATGTTGATCTTCTTTTTCTTTTCCTCTGGAGTCAGGAACTTTAGATTTAATATTAATAACTATCTAATCTGAGATTTTTAGTAGCATCATGTATTCTATTTCTCTATTGTGTTTCTGGAATAGTTTTATTTTTGTATTTTAACTGACCGGTTGTATTTGATTTTTAAAAAATTGCCATAATCCTTTCTAGTTTTAGCTGTTTGTTTAATGAACACTTACTAATAGCAGATGTATTGATAAGGATGAAGGATGTTTTTAGCTGCAACAGAAAAAACTAATAAATGGTTTAAGCAATAAGAGTTTTATTATCGGAGACAAGAAGTCTGGCCATTCCAGGATACGTTAATTCAGTGCTGTGATATCATAGAGGATCATGTATACTCACTTTTTCTGTTTTATAAACTTCAACGTTTGATGGAGTCTCCCCTTCCTGTCACATACAGCTTAGTAGTTCCAGATGTTGCTTGCCATGGTAGACCCTAGTCAGGCCTGGGTCTTGTGACGCAGGAGACAAATATGCTCACAGACTGGTTGTCATGACATAGCTGCAGTGTGGTGCCACCAGGCATGCATCACGCCTACTCATCATATGATATTAGATTATATAATCTGTGGAAAATGTTGCAAAATGATGCTAGTGGTAGGGTCAGAAATTATATCCAGACTTGGATGTTAGATCCAGGCAAATGGCTTGTTGAAAAGAGATTTCTCTTTAGAGAGAAATCATGTTGGTGTATGAGGTGACATGTTTGGTTGTGGGGAGGGTGGGGAACTGCTTGGATAGCATGGTAGTGATAGAAGTGGTGACAAGCTGGATGCTGGATATAGTTAGAAGGATTAACTGATCAATTGGATGTGAGGAGTGATATAGAGAGAGATGTTGGGAATGACTCCAAGTTTTGGCCTGAGTGATGGGAAAAATCGAGTTCCTATTTATCAAGATAGGGAAGACCAATGAGTTTGGTGCTGTCATAAAATAAAATGTATCAGATTTTTAGTAACAACTGGAAGTAAGACATTGCAAGGAGTCAGGACTGGGCTGAGATAGAGTTCAGATGGGGAGCCGGAATCAGAGTGCTGCCCCAGGTTCTGGGACCCTGCCAGGCAGAAAAGACACTTGGCATGGGCAAGGACTCCAGTATGCCAGAGCCTCTTCCTTCTTTCTCAGGCCAAATTTGTGTCCTTGCAAAATTTGGCTACAGATGTTAAATTTACAAAGACCTCTGATACCCATTATCCCACCCAACCCTCTGGAGAGCCTTTGTAATGTGGTAACTGCTCCTATGCACATAGCCAAAAACCTGAAAACAGTCTCAGAAAAGCTGTAATTTCTACATTCATTCATTTAATGAACAGTTACTAAACACTTATTTCTTTATTTTTATTTTATTTTATTTTATTTATTTATTTTTGAGGCAGAGTCTCAGTCTGTAGCCCAGGCTGGAGTGCGGTGGCACGATCTCGGCTCACTGCAACCTCTGCCTCCCAGGTTCAAGTGATTCTCCTGCCTCAGCCTCCCAATTAGTTGGGACTACAGGTGTGCACCACCACACTTGACAAATTTTTGTACTTTTAGTGGAGACAGGGTTTCACTATGTTGGCTAGGCTGGTCTCGAACTCCTGACCTCAAGTGACCTGCCTGCCTCTGCCTCCCAAAGTGCTAGGATTACAGGCATGAGCCACTGTGCCTAGCCCCAAACATCTATTAAGTACTTGCTGTATGTGGTGAAATAAACCCCAGCTCTCCTGATTGAAGGCTAGTGTTCTTTTCACAAATCTTCAATACATCAAGTCCTACTTCTCTTTCTTTCTGTATTTAACTCATAAATATTCCTCTTCTGTCATCTGTGGTTTTGAAATGTCTGCAAACTCATGGATACTGTTCACTTCTACTGAATAGAATAAAGCAGAAGTGATGGAATATAACTTCAGAGGCCATTTCATAAAAGCCACTGTGGCTTTCTACTTGTTCTCTTGCTCTCTCTCTTAGATCACTTGCTCTGGGGAAAACCATCTGTGATATTGTGAGCAGACCTATGAAAAGGCCCACTTGGTGAAGAACTGAGGCCTCTGACTGATGGACTCATGGGTGACCTTGCAATCAAGTCTTCTGGCCCCAACCAAGCCTTCAGCTGAGACTGCAGCCTCATGAAAGATCCTGAGCTAGAAGCATCCTGCCATCCTAATAAGCCACTTGAATTTCTGACCCTTAAAAATTGTGAGATAATAAGCACCTGTGTTTTTTTTAAGTATTAGGTTTAAAAAATGCTGAAAAAATAAAGAAGAAAAAAGACAACTCATAATTTCACCACATTAAAAAGAATAGCTATAGAAAAATTCCAGTAGTATAAAAAATAAAAATGGAAATAACTCTCCACCATCCCTGATCTTTAGTTCTTTTTCTTTCTCAAGACATGTTCATGCATATGCAATATATGTATGCAATATATGTGTAAACTCTTTAAGATATTCACAAAAGGATCATGTTACACTCATTTGAAAAACTTAATATTATATCTTGAGGATGTCTTCATATCAGTATATATACATCTATCTTATTTTTAAAATAGATTTCCCATAATTTAAATGTACCATATTTCTTTTACCGGTCCCCGTATATGGACATTTAGGATATTTCCAGTATTCTTTTCTGTTATAAAAATGTGGTGATAAACACTTTCATGCTTTTTTGAGTACCCTCAAGTAAAGTCCTATAGGTAGCATTCTGGCATCATGTTGTATGTGCATTTAAAGTTGATGCTATTCACTTGTTCCACAATCTTTGCTCTGAATTTACACTGATGAAGCATGGGAATGCTATATCCCCACAAACCGGTGCATACTGTTGATAGTAAGCATTGTTTGCTATTTTCTGACTATTTATTTTTCTTCTTTTGAGAATTGCCATGCCTAGAAGAGTGGCTGTCTTATAATATATAAGATAATAACTTGATAACTAGCATTTCTGAGGCTTCTTGTGCTTTGCATATATTTAGTGTTTTGATACTTACAAAGACCCTATGAAGTTGGTACTATTATTACCTGCTTATGGTTGGTGGGAAAACTGAGCCATAGAAAAATTAAACAGACTGTCCCAGGTCACACAACTAGGAAGGGTAGAGCCAGGATGCAAATGATATGGAATTTAAAGAAATGAATAGTTGAGTGAATGAATAAATTGATGACCTGTTTACATCTTTTCTCATTTTTTAATTGAATTTTGTTTCTTTTTCTTTCTTATTTGTAGGATCTTTGTATATATTATGAATGTTAACTTTCCTATTCTACATGTTGCAGATATTCCCTCTGATCTGTTATTTGTCTTTAACTCATTTATTTGCCACCTTTTGATATTCATTTCTTATTCACATTAGAAAACTCTCAAAGTAGTTAAAAACATAACCCCAGATATTGTTGTTAGAACATATTTGAGGAAAATAGTGATGATTTAGGTGTACAGATAACTTCTGATGTGGGTAATGCAGAGTCTCACTAAGTTCATCTAAATATGAAAAATAACCACAGGGGAATTAGTTGCTTTGTTCACACTGTGGTACTTTAACATTACAATTCCCCTTTAGGCGTATTTATAATTGAAAAAGAAGGTGTTGGGGGCTTTTATATTATTAGATTGACATTTGGGGAAATGAATTTTTACTTTATCTGCAACAAATGAATCCCAATTAGTTAAGTGGCTCTGGGCTAAAGGAACTATAGCGACTTTCTTTCTCATTTTATTTCTACTTTTTGATATGCCCTTCCTTCCCATTCCTATGAACTTTTCTCATCCTGCTGAGCCAAGTCACATTTCACTTTGCTTGAGGCTTCTAACCCTTCTCTGATGTCCTGAAGGATTCATCAGGGAGACTCTGTGGCAAACGTCTTTCTTTCCCGTGACAGCCCCACATTTGATTAGGTGTTCACTTTCCATCCTGTGTCCTCAGGAATGTGATTATATCTCTAGCTTCAGAGTTGAAGTTTGAATTAGTCTAAGCCTAAGCCAGTGTTCTCAAACTCTAGTATGCATGAGATTCACTTGGGGAATGTATTAAAACACAGGCTGCTGATCTGCACCCCCAGAATATCTAATTCCATATGTCTTGGTAGGGCATTTCTATCAAGTTCTGAGGGAATGCTGATGCTGATGGCCCAGGGACCAAAGTTTGAGAATCAGTGGTCTAAGCCAGTCACGATGATCCAGTATTCTCTGCTTAGGATTCATTTAGGAATGGACACGTGCCCCAAATCCTGGTCTGTGGCACTGAGGGGACGTCTTCTGTAGAAGGGTTGTCTCACTAATAAATGCATGGATGGAGACCCTCCTCCTTTGCTGGGTATATTCCTGGGGTTTTGTAACATTTGGAAGTTCTGTGTTCAATTTGTGAGCAGAAGGAAAGACTTTCATAAATTGAGGATTGCAAAGTGAGCAGAAGAGTGGAGAAGATCTTGGTCCTGGAGGATGTAATTGTGCCACTGAAGAACCAGCTCTGGATCCAGCCTAACCCTGAGCTTTTTAGTAGAGCCATCATAAATACTTTGTGGAGTTTTATTAATAATTTATATTAAGCATTAAATAGCATTAAATCTATAAAATACAGAGAATAACAATATATGAACACCCATTCACACAAAGCCTAGCATAAGAAAATAATATTGCCATTACCCTTGTGGTCTCCCAAAGGCAATAATGGGTATTGAAGGTAATAAGGGATGGAAGCTCCTGCTTCCCCTAACAAAATTTCCATCCCTGTAAAATTTGTATACATCATTCTCTGGCTTTGTGTGTGTCTGTGTTTTCAGTTTGTTTTTTAAATTTTTTAACCACATGTATTTGTATTCTTAAAAGTATATTACTTACTTTTGCCTGGTCTTCAATATTGTACACATGGTTTCATATTGCATATTTCTTTTTTAACTTGTTTATGCAGGACATTATGTTCCTCAGATCCATTCATGTTGTTAAATTGCAATTTATTTGCTTTTACTGCTATATTCTGCTACATGACTATTCTACTGTTAATGGATATTTTGACTGTTTCTAGAGTTTTCTATTCTTTCTGTATTTCTCCCTCTCTTTCTCTCTGTTTTTTTTAGAGTCAAGATCTTGCTCTGTTGCCCAGACTAAGGTGCAGTGGCATGATCACAGCTCACTGCAGCATCAAACTCTTGAGTTCAAGCCAATCCTCCCACCTCAGCCTCCTGAGTAGCTACAGGAGAGCACCACGACTCCTGACTATTCTTCTTTAATTTTAAATTATTATTATTTTTATTTTTCAAATTAAAAAAAATAGAGACAGAGTCTTGCTATGTTGCCCAGGCTGCTCTCAAACTCCTGGGTCAAGTGATTCTCCTGCTTCGGCCTCCCAAAGTGCTGGGATTACAGGCACAAACTACTATTTGTTCGCTTGCTTTTCTTTCTTTCCCTCTTTCTTTCTTTTTAATGTGGTAAACTGTATTTTCTGATTTTCTAATGTTATACTAAGTTTTCATTCCTGGGGTAAAACCAACTTGTTTGTAATATATTTTCTTTTTTATGCATTGTTTTATTGTTCACCAATATTTTCCTTAGGATATTTGCATCTGTGTCCCTGAGAAATACTGGGCCGTAATTTCTTTTGTCCTTCTGCCCTCGACAAGTTTTGGAATCAAGGTTTTGCTAGACTCATAATAAAATGAGTTGATACATTTTATCAACTCATTTGATAAAATGAGTAGATGTATCACTCCAATCTCTGCCTCCATCACCAAATGACATTCTCTCCCTGTCCGTGTGTCCAAATTTCTCTCTTCTTTTAAAGGTACCAGTCACTGGATTAGAGCCCATCGCAACTCAGTACAACCTCATCTCAGCATCTGCAAAGACCCTATTTCCCAATAAGGTCACATTCATGGGTATCAGAAGTTAGGACTTGAACATATCTTTTTGGTGGACACAATTCAACACGTAACATAAATATGTATATTTAAGTCACCTAAGTCTAAAATTAGCCAATATCTTTACTTTCCTTTAGACAACATAATGATGTTAGAACATTTCACTGCTTTCTGTCCCCTTAACTTATATGATATCATTGCTGTTTTTCTTTACCACACAAGCCCTTTTTATTATTGTGTTTATAGTCTGCATTTGCCACTTTGGTTATCAATCCGTTGTCTTCTTGTCCACATTATTGCTGTTGAGCAGTCAGCTCAGTCTAATTGCCATTTCTCTGCCTTTCATTAGGGTGTTTTTTAAAAAACTTTTTCTTTTCTGTTCTGCAGTTTCAATATATTTTGTTTAGTTGTGTTTTATATATCTTGTTTGAAATTCATTGGAATTCTTGAATCTATGGATTGGTATCTTTTTATCAGTTCTGGAAAATTCTTAGCTATTATATCTTCAAATATTGCCTCTACTCTCTCTTCTCTACCTTAAAAAAGCCCTCCTATTAGAGGTTTATTTTTAGTCCTTTTCATTCTTTCTTCCATGACTCAATTTTATTTCGTATTTTTCATCTTTTTGACTCTTTTCTATTCTGGATACTTTTTTTCAGATTCATCTTCTAGTTCACTAATTCTTTTGTCAACTATGATACATTTTTTTCAAATCTACTTGGAGATTTTTATAGTGTGGTGCTCTTACTCATATTTTTGATACCTTCATTTATTCTTTATGTTATGTTATACTATGGTGTATTATACCTATAGCGAGATGCATCAGGATATTCTAATAGCTGAAGTCTTGCAGGTCTGATTCTGCCGACTGCTATTTCTGCCTCTAGCATATGTTGTTCCCGTATGTGTTCTGTGTCTCTTTTGTTTGTATTATGAACTCATTTTTTTTTGAACTTATCTGTGATCATTCCTTTTAGCTTAGGCTGAAGGTAGCTTACATCAGGGAGGGTTTGCCCTTGTATCAGGTAACTGCAGGTATCATCAACCTGGAGCTATTTTAAATTCTGAGTGAAGTTGAATTTTTTAGGTAGGAATTTGGGCTGCTTTGAGGGCCAACTGGTAGACACAAAAATTCTTAGGTTGATATTTAACACCAGGATTGAAATTTCCCTTTCAGATACCTGGTTTTGTTTTTTAATCCACATGAATTTTGAGGGTGTAGTTTCTTTGGGGATAGGCAATTCCTGCTCTGTGTGGGACCATCTTCTATGTGCCTCACCTCTTGGGATGGCTTTGACTTCTATCCTCTATGACCTGTGTGTTAGTCCATTCTCACACTGCTATAAAGAATTACGGGGGACTGGGTAATTTATGAAGAACAGAAGTTCCACAGGTTTACAGAAAGCATGACTGGGAGGCCTCAGAAGACTTACAATCATGGCGGAAGGTGAAGGGAAAGCAAGGACCTTCTTCACATGGTGGCAGGAGAGAGAGAGAGAACAAGGGGGAAAGTGCCACACACTTTTAAACCATCGGATCTTGTGAGAACTCACTCACTATCACGAGAACAGCAAAGGGGAAATCCACCCCCATGATTTAATCACTTCCCACCAGACCCCTCCTCCAATTCGACATGAGATTTGTGTGGGGACACAAAGCCAAGCCAAATCAGTCTGTGAGGACTTGAAACTCTCATGGCTCAGCTTCATACAGTTCAGTGAATCCCTCAAGGTAAAAGGCAGCTTCTGTGTTCTTCCTCTGTGGGCACCATTTCCACCCAGTGTTTTTGCTCTGAATATTTATTACTAACTGGAATTCTCAGCTTGTCATTTAGAAGACTAAAAATATGTTATTCGGTATTGTCTATTGTTTATAATGATAGTGTTAGCCATAGTACTTAGTCATCCGTGTTGCTAGAATTGTAAATGCAGCACCTTAGTTTAATTGGCTCTTATGTTAATTGCTACATTTAATTGGCTCTTATGTTAAGTGCAGTTGAAAGCTAGCTGACTTATATGCTATTTAGTATTTTTTTAATTTAATTTTTTTAATGCCTTGCCCCCTCTGTGTGAAAGTATCTTATAAGTAGGGACTCTGTCTCATAGTTATTTATTTATCTATCCTTTATTTTCTGGAATGATTTAAAATTTCCTTCTTGTTGTTCTATGAACAATATCAAAAATTCCATTGCGGTGTAATCTACATTATATCATACAGATTGGATATGACATCCAGAAAGTGACACAAAATAATTTCTCAGATAATGTCTTGATATGTGCTATGTAAAATATGACCACCATCTTAGATGATTTCTGTGTTTTTGTTTCTAAAGACTGTACACGTAAAACAGATCCAAGTGTATAAAAAGTTCGCATGGATGCATAAAGATACGTTTGCAGCTCTATGCTTCAGGTAAGTGGGTTTGTGAGGAAGTCTGGTACATGGACTTGGATGTCAGACTGGCCTATTTAGATTTTGCTTTTTCTGCACTGTACTAACTACATGTACTTGGTAAATGTCTTAATTTCTTGGCCTTCAGTTTTCTAATTTGCAAGATGGGAACAATCATTCTGATCTTGTGGAGTTGTTGTATTAGTAATGTTTGCAAAGAGTCTGTCAGATAGTAGACACTCCAATTATTATTGTAGTTGACTTGACCATTTCCCAGGGCATCTAGCCTAGTAGCAACTTGATTTTTAGGTATCCAAGCCCTACCACTAAGCTCCTAATAGTCACATTCTTAGTTAAGACTGTCCATGTACCTCCTGGATTACTCTGCTCCTATCTGTCAGTCCCATAGCAACTACCATTTTATGGGCCAGCACCCTAAATGGGAGTAGGAAGTCAAGTAGACATTGCAACAGGTGCAGCCTTGACCCTCATTCTCCAGGCTTCTGTGTCTTGGTGAATGTGGCTGCTTCTAGATGTTGCATGGTGAGTATCACTATGGCAGAAAATTCCTTGTTCCTTTTTAGTTAATCAAAAGAAGAATATTCTTTGAATTTCTTATTAAGACCAAGCCATTCAATATTACTTCTAGTCACTGGTGAAATTTATTTAAGAAGATAGGGAGATGTTGCCAGAGGGTGACCTTCATGAGTTTGTCTTTTTCTTTCTCAATACAGACTCAAGAAGTCCTGAGAATAAGCTTGAAGTAGAACTTACTGTTATTCCTCAAGCCACTTAAACACCTTAACCAAATATGAAGAAAATTGAAATTCACAATAAGCTTTGATGAAGTCACCATTTTTCCTCATTTACTTCTACATTTGATGTGTATAATCAATAGTGTTTGATAATATTCATGTGACTACTTCATGTATTATTACTAGTTATTCATTTAAAATCTAATTTGTCTATAGGGCAAGAGTTTACTTGTGAAAACTCTGATTCTGGAAACCATTAGAACTTTTCAAATACAGATTTTCAGTGCACTTGTAACCACTTCAATGCTGGCTTCCAAATCTGTCCTAGTGGTACCATGGAAATCTTTTAGTGTTGTGCATGGGTCATATAAATTATAACCTCTTGCTCATTTTGATAATTTTGGTATTCTTAAAAAACCTTGAAAGGGCAGGGAAATACTTCACAGGGGAAAAACAATATAGTAATTTTATTTTCTCTTCATTGAATCAATGTCAATTTATTTTAATTATTCTTTATTTGCTTTGTGTAAACATTTTTAAAACATATCTTTTTTTTTTTTTTGAGACAGGGTCATGCTCTGTTGGCCAGACTGGAGTGCAGTGGCATGATCATTGCTCACTGCAGCCTTGACCTCCTGGGCTGAATTAATGCCCCTCTCCTCAATCTCCTGAGTAGCTGGGACTACAGGTATGCACAACCATGCCTGCCTAATTTTTACATTTTTTTGTAGAGATTGAGTTTCACTATGTTGCCCAGGCTGGTCTCAAACTCCCAGACTCAAGGGATACTCTCGCCTCAGCCTCCCAAATTTTGGGCTTACAGGTGTGAGCCACTGCATCCAACCTGTAATTTATTTTAGTTGTTTAAAATGTAAGTCATTCAGATTGCCAACCAATCAACAAAAGTCAGTCTTGAAGTAGACAACAATACAGAATTCCCAAAGTGGCTTTACTCCAGTTTTTTTCTTTTCTTTTCTTTTCTTTCTTCCTTTCCTTTCTCTCTCTCTCTCTCTCTTCTTTCTTTCTTTCTTTTTTTTCCTGTTTTTCTTTCTTTTTTGGATAATCTGATTCTAAATACAGTTTCTAATCATTTACAGATCGTTAGAAGCCACATATTTTAAACCAGTTTGGATTTTCTGTGATTATCACTCAAACTTATTTACTAATTATTTTTCTAAATAGGAAGATAAATCTCTACTCAGTCTTTTCCCCTCTGATGGTCCCATAAGAAATCATTTTGCTATTAGCCTGGAAATGTTCCAAAAACCTAACAGTGTGGTGGCAGTCTGCAGCATGGTATCAAGGGAAACATCAGATATTAGTTCAAATGTGACTTTTATGCTCTTGATCCCACATCTGAAAGTAAAGATGCAATGTGTCTCTCAAAAGGTGGTGCTGAATAGGAGTGTTCTATCTCTGTCAGCTCATCAGCCTCTGGAGAAGTACAATCTAAAAGCCATCAGTGGGCTCCTGGGCATTGCCTTTAATCTGGGTCTTTTTTGGGTCTTGAAATATGGCAATAGTAACCAATTTAAAGCAAGCAAACACTAATCATGCAGAAGCCAGCTGTATGAGCAGCTCTCATCTGGAGATTTTAAAAACACTTTGCAAAACACAAGTCATTAATCTTCACAGTGGTCCTTTGGAGTCATAAACGTTCATCACCACCCATCTTTGCCACTGGGAAATCTGGGATTTCAAAGCCTTGGTGCAGGGCTGTCCCCAAGGTCCTAAGCAGGTCCTGTAATCCAAGCTGTGACCGGACCATAAGGCTCTGGAATTAAGCTAGTGAGCAAGGCACAACAGGCCAGTGTGGACTTGTGACTGACAGGCTGGGACCACTTTTGGGTCTGTGAAAGTGCTGGCTCTACGTGGACCCTGTTCACATGCTCTGTGTTATCCGAGGAAGTGTTAATGGGAAACAGAGTGAGCTGTTACTTTTGGCTTTAGTCTCTCCCTTTTCCTGATTATTTCTCTCTCTACAGGTCTGTCTTTCCTGTGATCACTCTCTTAATTTGATTTATCATGTCTGAAGTCATAGATTCATGGCCTTTTAGGACACAAAGAATCCTCAGAGATCTACTACTTTAAATCTCTCCATGAAATTGCGATAATCTGGGCAGGGGTGAAGTTATTGGCAGTGAAGTCTTCAGCATAAGGGAAGAACTCTATTCCTGTTGCTTTACCTTTTCCCCTGAAAATTCTTGGCCCATGGCAGGTGCTTCATAAATATGTTCTGAATGAATGTATGAGTAAGTAAAATCATGTTGGGCATAGAGGTTGGAAGAAAAGGAATCGTGGCAGTGGTAATTGTTCCAACATTGTTTGGGTAAGGCTCAGAGATTTGTTGAAGATCCTTGTCTTCTGGTTGCTATCCTAGTGGCTGGGTACCTGTTTACATCCCTAATTTTACAGAACAAAATACTAAGGACCACAGAGACTTTAAGTGATCTGCCTAAAGTCTCATAGTTCTTAAAAATGCAAGTGTATAGCAAAATATGAGAAATCACTGAATTCTTTCCTACTTAATGTAGAACCAAAAAGTAATTGGTATAATGTCTCTGGACAAGTGGGTTAAAGTCTTGATCTGTCCTTTGTTATTTGTGACCGGCCAAGATCACTTAATTTTAACAATCAGTTATTTTTTCATCTGTAAAATGCTAATAATGATGCAATAGGGTCATTGTGGAGATTAAATAAGAAAATGAATATGGAAGTGGTTAGCAGATGGTAGAGTATTATATATTAATAAATAGGTATTTTATAATTCTGTTTAAATATTAAGGTTCTTCCTGGATTTCTTTTTGTTACTGAATTACATATAGAAACTTATTCATAGTGACTCATTAGACTTCCAGACAATTTGGTAGTTATTTAACAAAGGGAGTATTACCGAGGAATGAGATTTTGTAAATATGTCTGGGGAGTGTCAACCATACTCAACAAAGAACAATTACGTATTGCATCAATGACAATGTTGAAATAAAAATATTAGGAAATATATTGCAGGAAGTTTGAGACTTCCTGTGTGTGAGGAGAAGGGAGTGGGTGAGGCAGAATGCCTGTGAATGTTATGAGCCATGTGATACATAGTTGATAGAAATCTCGAAGGTAGAAATTCGGGCCTTAGAGTTTTAGAAAAAGACTTTATCTATATATAGGTATGTATGTATGTATGTATGTATTCACCCGTCTACCCGCCCCAACCCCATCCATCTATCCTGTATCCATAACAGATACTTGGTTGTCTACTCGGTAAACATTTTCTACTACCTCTTCCCTTCTGGAAAACACACCTCTTAAGTGAAGCTGAAAATGACAGATTCTCCTTTTCTCAACAGTGAATCATATTTATATGACTCAGTTTTGACCAACGAGATGTAAAAAGAATTCTTCCAGGGTGTTTTTGGGGAAGACCTTTCTTCCTGTTAGATTTATATGAGGAAGACATTTTTTTCTCTTACTGTTCTGTGCCCTGTGGTGTGAGGACATGGTATTTGGAGTTGTTGCAGTGATCTTACTTCCGTGAGACAATCAGCCAAAGGATGAAAACCCAATGCCAATGTGCTGAGCATATCAGAGCAAAAAGATGGAAAGAGTCTAGGTCCTAGATGACATCACAAGTTGCTGGACCAATTCTTGAGCTATGTGCCTTCAGATTTCATCGTACTTGAAATAATTAGATGTCTTTGTTGCTTAAATCAGTCTAAGTTTGGTATTACCTTAATGCAGTCATAGGTATACAAATATTCTCTCTTATTTTATTTTATTTTTAAAGCGACAGGGTCTCACTCTATTGCCTAGGCTGAGTAGCTGGGATTATAGACATGAGCTGCTGTGCCCAGTGTACAGGTACACTCTTAATTTACTTTTTTGCCTCTTTATCTTAGAAAGAATTTACAGTATGCCACAATGCAGTATGGTTAAAGAAATTTGAAATAGGTGAAAAAAGAGGCAAAAAAATAAGAAAGGAAGATGGAATGAGGACTGTTGTTAATACATAAAAGGTATATCATGAAATCTTGTATACTTTCTAGGAGAAAGCCAAAATTTTATTTTGTGGTAAAAGAAACACTATTAGCATGATGTTCAATAGTTTCCCATAAAAGTTTGTTGAATGAGTGATTAAGAGTAATAGCCCCTGTGGGCAGAAGCTCCTTCCTTCTCTCCTTTCCTCTTTTGAGTATGAAGATTTTAGCATGGAGAGTCGGGGAAGTCTCCAGTGAACAAGTGTTGAGACTGAGGCACTGAAGTGCCATTATCAGATGGTTTCCTGACCCTGCGGATTTCATTGGTCACTCTGCCAGAAAGAAAAAAGGAACTCATCTGCAGAGAGAAAGGCTGAGATGATTAGAAACTAGTCCTCAGATCTCAATTCTGTACGTCTATTAAAAAATGACAGAACATGGAAAGTGTTATCACTAGATAATTTGTAATGGCAAGAACTGGAAAGAACTTAAATGCGAACCTAAAAAGGTGGGGACCATATTGTACAGTTTCACATTGTAAATTGTGATTTATCCATCTGATGGAATGTCAGGTGGTTAGCATTTATTTACACACTTCTACCATATTTACAGTTTCCACAACAATAACATGTCCCTGCCTAAGGTTTCACAGTTGACTCTGGGTCCAATGGAAACATATTTTCTCCCCAGAACAGGGAAACCTAGCATCCTAGCAGTCAGTGTCTCCACCTCTGCGGGATGTTGGCTTTTCCCCCAACCCCTTTAGATCCAGCGGCAGAACTGCATTCATCATCCTCCCTCTTCAGGATGCACTCTCATCATTGGTTCCGAGTGATGATCATACCTATTTTAATTTGGTTAGAATCCCAGCTAGATATCCTATATCTCAAGGACTATATTATGAAGTTAATCACATCAACATACCTTATATAAAATGGGGAAAAAGTGGATGGAAAAATGTATGGATTAAGAAGTAAGGAAGAAAATATACAATATATAGCTACTACAGTCTTCATTTATGCAACTGGCTGGAAGAACAGTTGGTATTCATAACCCTTTTTTTCTACCATTTATGCTATATTCCCTTTGCTCTCAGCCAGCAGGTTGTGATTTTTTTACCTGGTGGGTGACCCAGACTCCCATTTCTATTGCATGTGAGCTTTTAGTTGTCCTGAATGCATTAACTGTCTAAGTCTTCTATTCATATTTTACCAATGGGCATGGCGGTGCTAGGAGCCACCGTCTACTGGTTCCACATATACTCCTCCCTAGCTCCATGGCTGTAGCCAACATTGCCTGCTTTTTTTTTTTTTTTTTTTTTGAGACGGAGTCTCGCTCTGTTGCCCAGGCTGGAGTGCAGTGGCACTATCTCAGCTCACTGCAACCTCCACCTCCCAGGTTCACGCCATTCTCCTGCCTCAGCCTCCCAAGTACCTGGGACCACAGGCGCCTGCCACCACGCCTGGATAATTTTTTGTATTTTTAGTAGAGACGAGGTTTCACTGTGTCAGCCAGGGTGCTCTCGATCTCCTGACCTCATGATCCGCCGGCCCCGGCCTCCCAAAGTGCTGGGATTATAGGCGTGAGCCACCGCGCCCGGCCGCATTTCCTGTTTTTGATCCCCAAGCCCAGTAGGTAGGTCTTTGTTTTCCACTGTTGCTTGTCTCTAGATTTTCTTTCCTGGGTCACAGATGAACTTATTTTATTTTTGAGCACTGTATACCTTTGAAATATTTTAAGTTTCTCATTACTACGCTTTTGGAAAGGAGGTGGGAGTGAGATCACTTCTGCTCTACTATATTGACACACTGTGGTGCCCCAATCCAGTTCCCTCCTCAGGGCTGGCACTTCCGTGACTGCTAAGAGGATGGGATACCCAGGCTCACAGCTGTGTCCTTCACTGTGATTTACCTCGGCTGCAGGTAACTGCCTCACCCAAGCTTATGCCTCCTGTTGGCTAATGTGGCTGTACAAAAGCATCTACCTGCTTGCTTCAGTTTGGAGCAACTTCTGCAGGGCCGTCCCAACCCAGAGCCTCCTGTAGATGGGCTGGCATCTCAGCTGCAACTGCTTTGCTATCAGCTTCTCCCTCTGCCCCCTCCTGCCTTATTCAACTCCTTACAGGTGAAGCAGCTTATTTGCCTCCTTACAGGTGAAGCAGCTTATTCACCTCCTTACAGGTGAGGTGGAGAGTAGAGTGCTCCTGAAAACACTGAATTTTCCACCTCAGAGTCTATTTGGGAACCAGTCTAAGACTAGAAGTTCACCAGAGAAACTATTCAGTGCCCTGCTAATGAAACCTGTGCTTTAACTGGTGTGGTGAGTATCTGTTATATTTTTCCTAGCAAGCCTTCTCTTTTCTGGAACTTACTCTTCTTTTGGAAACTTTCATTCCCTGTGACCCCCTCCCCCCACCAGTCACATTATTTATTGTAAGATCTTCAATATTCTTATGTGACCTTACTTTTTATAATTCCTCTTTTGGCTTAATCTAGTTCAAACTGGGATTTTTGCTTTTTGCAAAGAAGCATTAGAAAGTAGTTCACTAGGTTAATGCATTATTTTACAAACCAGTGTATTAACAGGCATGGTTTTTTAGATTAACCAACTGCAGCCCAAGAAAGGGCAGGCTTTAAGACAAGATAAATGAATTAGGAAATACAGTATTTGTTATTTATTTTTCTTAACATAAAAGGTAGTACAGCTTATTGTGGAAAACTTGGAAAGTAGGGGCAAAAAGCTCATAATCCCACTGCCTAGAAGTACTTAACTGTTTATCATGATGATTTTGTATATTCCTCTATTCTTTTATCTGGAGTTTTGTGTTATATATACATATTTTCTTTTAGAACAATGAGATTATACTGTTGGTGAGCTGTTTTAAAATGTTCTAATATACTATGAAAATATTTCATGTCATTAAGTACTCTTCTATCACTTTTTTTTTAAATACAACTTTTTAAGTTCAAGGGTACAAGTGCATGTTTGTCGTTTCTGTTAAAGTTGTGTCATGGGGGTTTGTTGTACAGATTATTTCATCACCCAGGTATTAAGCCTAGTACCCGTGAGTTATTTTGCCTGATCCTCTCCCTTCTCCTACCCTCCTCCCTCTGAAAGGCCCCACTGTGTGTTGTTCCCCTTGTGTGTCCATGTGTTCTCATCATTTAGCTCTCACTTATAAGTGAGAATATGCAATATTTGGTTTTCTGCTCCTGTGTTAGTTTTCTAAGGATAATGGCCTCTAGCTCCATCTGTGTCCCTGCAAAAGACATGATCTCATTATTTTTTATGGCTGCATAGTGTTTTATGGCGTATATATACCACATTTTCTTTATCCAGTCTGTCATTGATGGACATTTAGGTTGACTCCATGTCTTTGCTATTGTAATAGTGCTGCAGTGAACCTACGCATGCATGTATCTTTGTAATAGGATGATTTATATTCCTTTGGGTATATACCCAATAATGGGATTGCTGGGTCAAATGGTATTTCTGTCTTTAGGTCTGTGAGGAATTGCCACACTGTCTTCCACAATGGCTGAACTAATTTATGCTGCCACCAGCAGTGTATAAGCATTCCTTTTTCTCCACAACCTCATCAGCATCTGTTATTTTTTTCTTTTTAATAATAGCCATTCTGACTGGTGTTAGATGATATCTCATTGTGTCACATAGTTTTTAATAGCTGCATAGTATTCCACCATATGGTTGTATTATAATTCATTGACTCAAACATAAATTCAGGTTGCTTCCAAATTATTGCTGTCGCCAATAATATAGCGAATGAGGTCTTAGCCAAATCTTCGAACATAATTCCTGGAAGTGTAATTGATGAATCAAAACATTTGTATATTTTAAGACCTTTGATATGAATTGCCAAATTGGTTTCTAAAATGATTGTATCACCTTACACAGCAGCAGTGTATAAGAGTACACTTTTCTAACGTTGAGTTGTTTTCTTAAAATAATTTTGTCAATTTGATAGGCAAATGGTCCTTTCTTTAATTCATGTTCCTTTAATTACCAATAGATGAAACATATTTTCATGTTTATTGTTTCTGTGTGTGTGTGTGCACACTTAAGTATGTAAATTATGTCCTTTGTCCATATTGTTTTGGCGTGTTAAAAATTTTCTATATTTTACAATGCAGATATTTTTTCCAGTTTGTCATTTGCCTTCTAATTTTATTCATGGAGTCTTTTGATGTGCACAGTCAAATTTAATAAGTTTCTTCTGTGGTTTCTGTTATGCTTGAAAAGGCCTTCTCCCACCCTAGGGAAGAAGAACTTTGCTGGGAGGTGGGGTCACCTCTGAGGGAAGACAAAAGGGAATAGACAGAGAAGAAGGCGGACTAAGCCTGCGGCAAACTCCAGAATCCTGACAGGGGCCCTAAATTGTGTCTTCTACCTCTCTCATTTTACAGATGAAGGAGCAGTGGTCTGGGGAGAATAAGAAATCAGATTGAAGTAGCAGATTACAAAGTCTCGTAATAACAGCATTATCCATGGAGGGATATATTATATTTTTGTAAACAATAATTAATTTAGTGATGGTTAAAAGCTTAAAAATTCCTTTCGTGCTCATTTTATATTCTAATCCTGGTCACAGTATTGAAATAAGGAATTAAAAATGCCCCTGCAAGCTGATTACATCTTTACACCTAGAATTGATGGTTCTAATTTCTTTTTATTGATTGTGTAGCGTTTTATAAAAGCTGTATGGATGTCATGGTGCTTACCCAAAGCAAACTCGCTGTAGCAATCATCATCCATTTATAATTGTTAACAGTGTCCACAAATTAAACTGGAGGAACTCGAATCTGAAGAGGAAAAATAGGCTGCATAGCACTCAAAATGTGGTAGCTTGTCTTGTTGGCTCAAGGACTGGAAACAAATGGCAAGTAAGTGAATGTTCCAGAAGCAGGTCTTTCGTCCATGAAGTAGTATGTAGGGCTGCCAAATTTAACAAATAAAATGTGGGACACCCAGTTAAATTTGAATTTCAGATAAACAATGAATAATTTTTAATATAAGTCTGCCCTGTGCATGATTTGGGGCATTCTTGTACTATAAAATTGTTCATTGTTTATGTGAAATTAAAATTTAATGAAGCATCCTGTTTTTAATCTGGCAACCCTAGCAACAGGGACCATTTGTTATACATATTAAATACTAAACCCATTCATTGCATGTATTATGAGGTTCTTTCTTTACCACTTCAACTGTAGTATAGTTGAATGAATAAGATACTTTGAAGGAAAAATGGACCAAGAATCTCACATAGATGAGAAAAATGGCATGAAGAAGTAGAAATATTGTATTAGTTTCCAAAGGCTGCTGAAACAAAGTAGCACAAACTGGGCGGCTCAAAAATAACAGAAATTTATTGTGTCATAGTTCTGGAAGCTTGAAGTCTGAAATATGATGCCAGCAGTGTCCCGATCCCTCAGAAATGTGGAGGGGAAGCCTTACTTGCATTTCCTGGCCCTTGGTGGCTTGCAAATAATCCTTCCTGTTCCTTGTTTTGCAGCTACAGCACTTTAATCTCTGCCTCTGTTGTCACATGGCAAGCTTCCTGTGTGTCTCTCTTCATATGGCATTTCCTCTTTTTATAAGGACAGCAGTGGGTTAGGGACTGTTGGGTTAGGGCTCACACCAATGACCTCATCTTCACTTGAATACATCTGCAAATACCCTGTTTCCAAAGAAGGTCACAGTCACAGGTACTAGGTGTAAGGACTTCAACATATCTTTTTGGGGGAGACAATTTAACCTATAACAGAAATGTTTGCTTAATATCCTTCGTTATATATTACAAATTAGAAAGCAACTTTTGCTGTAGTCATTTTATTATTTGCCAATTACAAGTGCAGATACTGCCCAAAATCAGTTTTTGATTGGAAAGATTTTCATTTTTGAAAGAACAAATAGACATTTTTATGTGGGATTCTAGAATTTAAGCTTACATGTTTGGCCAGCAGCCTAAACTTCAAGCTAGAAGGAGAAAGCTCTGGGGATTGCTGTATTAATCAAACAGAAGTTTATATTTCTCTGAACATAAGGTAAATTGTTCCTTTAAAGGAAAATAATAGTATTGCTGTTAGACTCTCAGATGTGACGGTCAGGTGAAAAGGCACCCTTGCAGTCCCAGAGGGATCCCTCATAGTACCTTCAGTGACTTCCAATATTAGTGTCATAAGAAGTGTGTGTGTGTATACAATTTCCAGGAACTTTTGCTCAAAATTTTTAAAATTTTATTTTAAAGTACTTTAGGGGAGCATTTAGACAACAAAGTCTGAGGAACTCCTTAGTGGTGGATACGTAACAGCCTAAAATGAAGAGCAAAGGTGGCCAAGTAACTTGAAATTAAGTTATGGTGTTGGTATCACATGGTATAGTTCATCATAGGTGAGATCAGGTCAATTTTCTAATTCACACTAAGTCAAGGAAAGGAGAGTGTTTGAATATATATATTCTTGGAAAGATGACATAACAGCATTAAAGAAAGATTAGAAAAAAATTTTTTTGAAAAAATTTAAAATTACCATAATCTCAGAAACCTTATACAAATATGTTCATTTCTGCATACTGCCTTCCACTCTTTTTGTAGTACAGTGACATACTATTTTAAGGTTGGTAATTTCCTTATGATAAAGTAATGCATATTGTTGTAACTTCAACATGTTTCCTTCTTTGAAATGAAGTTCACCCAACTTTAAAAGACATCTCCAACTTTGGCCTGTCATATAAAAAGATCATGATAAAAATATTAAGAAATTGCTTGGCATGATGTATAAGGTTGGGTTGTCATAACAGAGGATGTTGGTTGGCCTTGGGAAGGATTGTAGGCTGAGTTTTTTTGTTTTTTTGTTTTTTTTTTAAGACAGAATTTCACTCTTTTTGCTCAGGTGGAGTGCAATGGCGTGATCTTGGCTCACTGCAACTTCCACCTCCTGGGTTCAAGCGATTCTTCTGCCTCAGCCTCCCAAGTAGCAGGGATTACAGGCATGCACCACCACGCTTGGCTAATTTTTTGTATTTTCGGGAGAGACAGAATTTCACCATGTTGGCCAGGCTGGTCTCAAACTCCTGACCTCAAGTGATCGGCCCGCCTTGGTCTCCCAAAGTGCTGGGATTACAGGCATGAGCCACTGCGCCCAGCTGGTAGACTGAGTTTTTAAAGTACAAACTCATGATTCAGGTTTGCAGACATTTTACCCAAATTGTTTAAGTCTAGATGTATGAATCTGTTCTCACGTTGCTAATAAAGACATATCCAAGACTGGGTAACTGTAAAGGAAAGGTTTAATGGACTCACAGTTCCACGTGGGTGGGGAGGCCTTACAGTCATGGTGGAAGGTGAAAGGCACATCTTACATGGCGGCAGGCAAAGAGAGAAAGAGCCACATGAAAGAGGAAGCCCCTTATAAAACCATCAGATCTCATGAGACTTATTCACTACTCCAAGAACAATATGGGGGAAACTGCCCCCATGATTCAGTTATCTCCCTCTGGTTCCCTCCCACAACATGTGGGAATTATGGGAGCCACAATTCAAGATGAGATTTGGGTGGGGAGGCAGCCAAACCATATCAATACTAGACATAACAGATTATTTTACTTCTCATTATTTTTGTGTGCTAATTTTGAGGAGAAACTCCTTTTTGAAATGGATTCATCTCTGATATGTTAATATTTTTCACAGGATATTCTTTGGCAACATCTATTAGTCGCTAACACAGAGCTTCTCTAAAAGCTTTTCACACTGTAATCAGGCTAATGCATTTTCTTGGCAAATCCTGACACAGTAAACCTTTGGGTGCTTAGATATTTCCAAGATAGGAAGGACCTTGATTGGGAGTAAGTGGACTAGGAAAGTGATAAGGGAGCCTCATGTGCATCTTTTCTTGACCACATTTTAAAGCTGAACCACTGGTTGGCTCAACCCCTTCCCATCATCACTTCCTCTGCTTTGCCATTTCTGGTGCTTCACAGCTGGTACCACGGAAGCCTCTTACCTACCAAGCTCATCCTGACCCAGGTTCAAAGCCAGTTGTCATGGAGGCAGGACGTCATAGTCTTGGGTTCCTTACTCTCTGCTTAGCATGAGTTGTTTTCCTAAACCTGGAATTTGAATACACCTCTAGGTTTCTGTTAGACTGGCTGACTCTAAGGCCAGGTTTACGCTCCAGTGACTACTGGGCTCCAGTTCTACTTCCTGTGCCTCATGATGTCTACTCCTGTGTACATCACCTACCTGCTCTGGTTGTCAGCTCTGGTGCCTCTTAACTTGCCTTATTCTTTTCAAGCCTTTTCCCAAGAGCCAGGATCCTGCCTCAGCCTTCTGAGCTAGGTCACAAGGGCTCTGTTTTTATCCTGGACAAATGTTATAATGTCACTATTTTCTTTCCCCTGCATTTATAGCTGCTATTTTTACCCACATGCTGAGAGCCCTCCTCCACTCTTCTCTTGGACTTCCTTGATGGACCTTTGTTTCAACAACTGACATTGTTTTTATTGTACCCAGCCCATGCCCCTATGTTGGCTGGGTCTGTCTTCAAGTGGCTGTCATAACCTGGTTCTGAGACCTATATGCTGATTTTTTTTTTTTTTTTTTTTTTTTTTGAGATGAAGTCTTTTTCTGTCGCCCCGGCTGCAGTGCAGTGGTGTGATCTCGGCTCACTGCAACCTCCACCCCCTGGGTTCAAGCAATTCTCCTGCCTCAGCCTCCCGAGTAGCTGGGATTACAGGCACCAGTCACAGTGCCCGGCTTATTTTTGTATTTTTAGTAGAGATGGGGTTTCATCGTATTGGTCAGGCTGGTTTCGAACTCCTGACCTATCCGCTCGCCTCAGCCTCCCAAAGTGCTGGGATTACAGGCATGAGCCACCGTGCCTGGCCTATCTGCTGAATCTTTAATCCCCTTCCTCCCTATCTGCTCTGTACTGCTGTGAAACCCTGTTTTGTCTTATACCAAGTTCTGAGACATAATGAAATGGGCCCACTATTTCTGAATGATTTGTGGATTTTTGTCTTGAGAGTTCAAGGTTCAGGTTTTGAGAGTTCAGGTTCACACAGTGTGATACTGGTTTATTTGCATTCCTTCTGTTTCTGTGTTATCTGTTAAGGACCTTCATAGAGACAGCTTATAGCACATGGTGAAAAAGTGTTTATTGGCTAATGTGTGCATGAATGAATGAATGTGTAACCTGTTGAAGATTGTTCTGATGAAAAAATCCAAAGCTCAGGAAGGATAGCTGCTTGAGGTCATTCATCGTAGATAGTAGAAGAGCTAGTATTCAAAACCAGTTCTGTTTGACATCAAAACCCATAGGAAAACACCAAAAGTGACCACTAATTTGTGTAGTAGAAGAAATACCCTTGGGAGGCCAAACTGGGAGGACTACTTGAGGCCAGGAGTTCAAGATCATCCTGGGCAACACAGCCAGACCCTGTATCTACAAAAACTTAAAAAAATTAATCGGGCATGTTGTGCATGCCTGTGGTCTCAGCTACTTGAAAGGCTGAGGTGGGAGGATGGCCTGAGCCATTGAGGCTGCAGTGAGCTATGATGGTGCTACTGCACTCCAGCCTGGGTGACAGAGACCTTATCTCTGGGGGGAAAAAAAGAGAAATACCTAGGACGGGAGTATTTCAACAGGTAAAGAGGAAACACTGATAGGTTTTAACCTTTTTACGTGGCTTCTAGTTTTATTGATCATGTCTTGGAATGTTGACTGTGAGCTATTGTACTGCTGCAGTGTCCGTGACTACATTGGAGAAATGGCAGTTGCTTTGTATGTAACCCAGTCAATGTGTGATGCTCCTTGATAGCAGTGAGAGTAGAAGGTTCTCTTGAGAGATGCCTGGAAGAAGAAAAGCACCAAATGAAGATTTGAGACTTGAGTCATCATGTTTATAACATGGGACAAACCTGTACACCAGGCCATAGGTCTGATGTTTTGTGGTCATACACCAGGACAGGCCTGGAACGAAAGTGTTTTTTTTCCCCTAAGAACTAAGGAAGGTATTAGGAAGGTCTTCAGAGGCCCCTACATATGCCCCAGTGCTTGAGATACCTCTATGTAGAGGATTTTAATATTTGTTTCCTTTTTTGGTGCCATGGATTCCTTTGGAAGTCAGAAAAAATGTTTTTGAATGCATCAAATGAAATATATAGGATTACAAAGAAAACCAATTTTATTGAAATCTGGTTATATTACAGTAAGTCTAATAGCCGCTGCGATTTCGAAGTAGAGATGTTTGTAAATGATATGGCGAGGAACCAAAAACAATGTGATGTGATATGGAAATATTTGGGCTTTTGATTGGTGGCAAATTCATAGGCACTGCTAAAAGTACTGTGGCTTGTGCCCTGCATTATGATGGAAAGAAACTTAAGTTAGGGGTTTGTGAAAAAAGAATCTTTTTCTCATCCAGGTTCACAATGCCCTAGGTGAAGAACCCTTTCTCTTTGGGTAGGAATATAAACTGGTTGCAAAGCAGCCACAGCAAATTCAGTCACCCAGGCCTCCCAGAGGTGGCAGAGGGATCTATAAGGCAATTACTATGTGAAAATTGAGCCCAGATTCATCACTTCACCTCTTTATGCATCACTTTCTTCTGTGTCACTGAGTGAGATGTGCTGGCTCCATCCTTACCCTGAAGGTTAAATGTAGTGATCTATGTCAAATAAAATATGTCACATGCCTTAGAAGCAAAGTCAATATTTAGTAGGTGTAATTTCATCCAGACAGATGTAGGGAAAATTAAATGGGGGAGATTAATTTTCATTATTCATGATTATTTCTTTATCCAGTTTTTGTTATCTTTGATAACCTTCCTAATAAATATTGCCTCATGGTGATAATTTGTGGGACCATAATTTTTGAAAGATCTGGATTAATCCTATCTCTTTAACAAAATTTGGTTTGTTTTATTACTATCAATAATATAAAATTTTCTTTGTTAGTTATAAGATACTGAAAAAAAAAAAAAAAAACCAAAGAAAAGAAAAAAATCACCTGTGACTGTTCAACCATTTTTGGGAGCTGCATAAAGAAATGAAAGTGATCCTGTTCTCTGTACCTTCTACCCTACAAGAGAAACACAATTAATGGTGTGATTTTTAAAGAATTGTCAACTTTTTGCAGCTTGGGTGTGTGTGTGTGTGTTTGTGTGCATATGTGTGTGTATTTTATTGATCTTTGTAATCATTGTGATAATGCTAATGGTTTCTCTCCAGGGTGCCTTTCTATACCCTTTCTTTGGTAAGATTAGTCTTTTTGGGAGTGGCAGTTCTATTTCATGTGGTCCTTGAGTTGATCACAGAGCACTGCTGTCCCCTGACACTGAGATAAAAAATTAAGACCCAAGTCTGGCTGACTATAGGAATTCATTGGTCAGGAATAGGTATTTGAAGGATATTGTCTTCATTGGTACATTCAGCAATCTTTCAACATCTGCTTCCTTTGCTATGGAGCTTGGAATGCTAATTTTCCCAGATACCTTTGCAGAGGTGTGGCCTTCTGACACTATTTTGCCAATAAAAAGTGAACAGAGGTCTGCTGAGGGTTTTGGAGGAAGTCTTTGCTTTCCTGATACAGATGCTGCTACTTCTTTCTTACCACCCTGTCCCCAGGGATGTGTTAGTTGGAGCAGTAGTGTATTAATCTGTTCTCACACTGCTATAAAGAAATACCTGAGACTGGGTTTTTCTTTTCTATCATATTACTGGGCTGCAGATTTTTCAAACTTTTATGCTCTACTTCCTTTTTAAACATAAGTTCCAATTTCAGATAATTTTTCTCAAGTTCAAAGGTCCACAGATCTCTAGGGCAGAGGCAAAATGCTGTCAGTCTCTTTGCTAAAGCGTAGCAAGAGTGGCTTTTTCTCCAGTTCCCAAGAAGTTCCTCATATACATCTGAGACCACTTCAGCCTGGACTTCATTGTCCACATGATTATAAGCATTTTGGTCAAAACCATTCAACAAGTCTCTAGGAAGTTCCAAATTTTCCCACATCTTTCTGCCTTCTTCTGAGCCCTCCAAACTTTTCTAACCTCTGCCTTAGTTCAAAATACAATCATCCCTTCCCAACAGTTTGCCAAAGTCTTAATTCATCCCAGCATTAACTAAAAAGACCAAAGTCTCATCTGAGACAAGGCTAGTCCTTTCTGCCTATGAGCCTGTTAAATTAAAAAGCAAATTAGTTACTCCCAAGATACAATGGGGGTATAGGCATTGGGTAAATACTTCTATTCCAAAAGGGATAAATTAGCCCAAAGAAAGGGATTACAGGCCTCATGCAAGTCAATCTCAAAGCTCCAAAATAATCTCTTTTGATTCCACATCTCACATCCAGGGCACACTGATGCAAGGGGTGGGTTCCCAAAGCCATGGGCAGCTTTGCCCCTGTGACTTTGCAGGGTTTAGCACCCAGGGCTGCTCTCACAGGGTGGTGTTGAGTGCCTATGGCTTTTCCAGGCTCAGGGTGCAAGCTGCCACTGGCTCTACCATTCTGGGGTCTATAGCGTGATGGCCTGCTTTTCACAGCTCCATTAGGCAGTGGCCCAGTGGGGACTCTGTGTGGGGACTCCAATCCTACATTTCCCTTCTGTACAGCCCTAGTAGGGGTTATCTAGGAGAGCTCCATCCCTGCAGCAGCAGGCTTCTGCCTAGACATTGAAACTTTTTCATACAGCTTCTGAAATCTGGGCAGAGGCTTCCAAGCCTCAACTCTTATACTCTGTGCACCTGTAGGCTTAACACCACATGGAAACTGCCAAAGCTTATGGCTTGCAGCCTCTGAAACAGTGGCCTGAGCTGTACCTGGGGCCCTTTGAGCCACAGCTGGAGCTGAAGTGACTGGGATGCCAGGAATAGTGTCCTGAGGCTGCACAGGGCAGTGGGGCTCTGGTCCTGGCCCAAGAAACCATTCAGTCCTCCTAGACCTCTAGGCCTGTGATGGTAAGGGCTGCCACAAAGGTCTCTGAAGTCCTGGCATGGTGGCTCACACCTGTAATCATAGCACTTTGGGAGGCCAAGATGGGAGGATCACTTGAGGCCAGGAGTTTGAGAGCAGCCTGGTCAAATTAGCGAGATGCTATCTATTACAAGAGAGAAAAAAAAAAAGAAAAAAGAAAAGAGAAAAAGGTCTCTGGAATGCCTTTGAGGCCTTCTTCCCATTGTCTTGGCTGTCAGCACTTGCCTTCCTTTTAGTGATGCAAATTTCTGCAGCCTACTTGAAATCCTTCTCTGAAAATTAGCTTTCTTTTTTACCACATGGCCAGGCTGCAAATTTTCCAAACTTTTATGCTTTGCCTCTCTTTTAAATGTAAGTTCCAGTTTCAGGTCATTTCTTTGCTCATGCATATGAACATAGGCTGTTATAGGCAGCCAGGTCACATCTTGAATGCTTTGTGTCTTAGAAATTTCTTCTGCAAGATACCTTAAATCATCACTGTCAAGTTCAAAATTCCACAGATCCCTAGAGCAGGGGCACAATGCAGCCAGGCTCTTTGCTAAAGCATAGCGAAAGTGACCTTTACTCCATTTTCCGGTAAGTTCCTCATTTCCATCTGAGACCTCCTCAACCTGGACTTTACTGTCCATATCATTATCAGCATTCTGGTCACAACCATTTAACAAGTCTCTAGGAAGTTCCAAACTTTCCAGTATCTTCTTATCTTCTGAGTCCTCCAAATTGTTCCAACCTATGACCATTACCCAGTTCCAAAACTGCCTCCACATTTTCAGGTATCTTTATAGCAATGCCCCACTCCTCACTACCAATTTTCTGTATTAGTCACTTTTTGTACTGTTATAAAGAAATACCTGAGATTGGGTAATTTATAAATAAAATAGGTTTAATTCGCTCATGGTTCTGCAGGCGGTACAGGAAGTATGGTAGCATCAGTTTCTAGGGAGGCCTCAGGGAGCTTTAACTCATGGCAGAAGGTAAAGCTGGAGCAGTGCCGAGAGAGAAGGGAGAGGTGCTACACACTTTTAAGCAACCAGATCTCGTGAGAACTCAGTGTTGTGATGGCAACACCAAGGGGGATGGTGTTAATGAGAAACCATGAGAAACCATCATCATGATCTAATCACCTCCCACCAGGCCTCATCTCCAACACTGAGGATTACAATTTGACATGAGATTTGGGTGGGGATACACATCCAAACAATATCAGTCCCTTATAGTCTATTGAATATTTACAAATATGGGGAAATATGTCATTTAGGGAATTTGGTGTAACAAAATGACCAACTATTTCCAAGAACTAGCAAGACGTTTATATTGGACATAAGCCTTTAACTCTTTCTCAATAAGCCTTTAACCCTTCTCAAGTTCATTGAGAAGATTCTCCTTCTCCTGAATGAGTTACCTTCAGTTTCAGTGCTGCTGCCTTTGGTGGTTCCTTTGCTATTTGGAATCTGAGTTGAAGCTCTGGATCTGTTTGGCACTCACAATGCAAATGCTGGGCCCCACCTGCATAGAATTGCTTCTTTACTCTCATATTTGGCTACAGTGCTGCTCAAGGCATGGGATATAGCCTCCTGAAAAGGTTCTGAGGGGTGAGATGGTCAGTTCTAAGTGGACCTTGATTAACAGACACTGGAGACAATAGAGAACTGGGTAAATAAGCCTTCCTCTTTTTTCCCTTTACTGGACTGCTCCAGGATGGTTACTTCTTGTAGCCAATTACAGAGAAGTCCCTGTACCAAGTGAACTCCTGCTGAGTGAGCTGTTGTATCTCTGCAGATTGTTGTGAAGTGGCTGGTGGCTGGTTCCACCTTCCTAGGTGACGCAGCAATGCATTGCTTTATATCTTTCCTTTTGTCTCTTCCCTTTCTTCTCACTGAAGCCTTTTTGGGCTTGCAACTTCCTAATAAAAATTTAGCACTTTAATTCTTACCTCAAATTCTGCTTCCTGAAGGATTCATGCTAAGACATCACTCAATGTATATTTTCCAATGATTTATCCTAACTAGCAGACCTTAAGACTATGGATGATTATAAGATTCAGTCAACTCTGATATTTCCAGAAATGCTTGTTTTAAAAGCAGTTCAAACTAAGGTCCCATTTCTCTGTGGTATTAAGCTGTAGTTATTGAAGTTCACTAAAAAAATTCTTATTGAGAAAAATAAGATAACCTTCTCTTCACATATGATTATCTTTTCTTGATCATACATGTAATATATATTCATTGTAGAAATATCAAAAGATAAATTAAACTAGAGGAAAGATAGTAATTATAATACAGAGACCACAATTGGTTGATTTCTTTTTAGCCATTACCTCTCTTTATATATGCATATGCAAGTATGTATATATATGGATGTGTGTGTGTATATATATACACACACACACATATTTACATACATCTTTTTATAAATATAGGACCAAGCAATCTATTCTGTTTTGAAGCCAGCATTTTACATTCAACATGTTATGGATATATTTCTATCCCATTAGTTCTACATTATTCTTTTGCCTCACTGTATAATATTCCATAATTGTTATAGGATGGCCTAATATTATCTTAAGTAGGCTATTGTGAGAATCAAATATTGAGTAATATATTTAAATGTTGTTAGTAAACTATAAAACATACTAGTATAAATTATAATTTGCTGAACTAGAAAGTTGAAGATATTTTGTTTGTGGTTATGTTTTTCTGTCAAATTTATCACTTTTTTTTTCTTTTCTTTTTTTTTTTTGAGACAGAGTCTTGCTCTGTGGCCCGGGCTGGAGTGCAGTGGCCGGATCTCAGCTCACTGCAAGCTCCGCCTCCCAGGTTTACACCATTCTCCTGCCTCAGCCTCCCATGTAGCTGGGACTACAGGCGCCCGCCACCACGCCCAGCTAGTTTTTTTTTTGTGTTTTTTAGTAGAGACAGGGTTTCACCATGTTAGCCAGGATGTCCTCGATCTCCTGACCTCGTGATCCGCCCGTCTCAGCCTCCCAAAGTGCTGGGATTACAGGCTTGAGCCACCGCGCCCGGCCTCAAGTTTATCACTTTAGTCTTTGTTTTTTCTGAGTCATCCATTCAGAAGAGGTTAAAATAACAGTAATTGAAATTAGTGAAAATTTTCCTGCTGTAGGGTGTGAGATTTGAATTCTGCTGCTCTGAAGATAATGCATGAAAGGTGTGTGAGTTTAAGTTATTTTGCCTCTTTGGGGGGCTGGTGAAGTTGACTTATAAATGAACTCATTTTGTCTGACTTCTTTATGCATGCTTATCTTTTTACCTTCCTAACAAGAAATGCATGACCACTGCATACTCTTAAGGAGCAAATGTGCAGTGTAATTTCAGACCTGTCAACCCTTTCTGACACTGCCGAATGACTTCTGCTGTGCAAAGAATAATGTCACCTGGAGGGGCTGTAATAATGAGGAATTTTAAAATCAATAATAGATAGAACTTGTCAGTGCCAAGGTTTAAATTGTTAGGTAAATTAGGCACAAGTGCCTAGTGGTCATTGTTGTTTCTTCATGATTATCAGGATTTCACTTACTGGAAGACCAGAAAGCTAAGCGGTGATTTATGAGTGCCTCCTAAATGATAAATATATATACATACATATATGTGTGTGTGTATATATGTATGTGCATGTGTATATATATGTGTATATATATATATATATATTTTTAACCTAAGAGTGAATTCCTGGGTTTGGATAGGAATTGGCAGAGCATTGGGTCTTGCATGTTGAAATAATCTTTAGTTAAACAAGTTGTTAAATATTATCATTTTACATTACAGGCTACATAATATAAGACACTGCTTGTTTGGCAGCTTAAGACAAGGTTTCATTTTACTCAAGTATTTGACTATGGTGTTCTTGACAGTTAAGGCATTTTTCAGTTTTGAAGATACTTTGAGGATTTTACTTGAGTCAGAAAACCTCAGTAAAAGGAACAAAGAGTTTTCTTTAGGAGTAAACAGTTCTGAATTTGGCCCAGAAAAATGTGGATTGTTCCTTAGCACAGCATTCTTTTTTTTCAGGCAGGGTTAATAATGATTAATGTTTTATTTATAATATTAGCTTGAGAAACTGCAAGGCTGTTGCTTCAGAAACCTGCCCGAGGAATCAGAGAGGATCATTCCCTTTTCTGGGAAAGACACTATTCACTGTCGTACCTGAAGGAGGCTGAGAAACACCTCTAGTGTGCTTCGAGCTGCCCTCGCTTTCCAAGGCTGCTGAGGGAATTACCTCATTGCCGCTCACCCTCTCCTCCCTCAGGCTTCATTGGAGAGATAGATGTTAAGCTGCAATTAAATACCTAGAAATGTATTGGTGTTATAATAAAAACATATGTAGTATTCCTCTAATCAACTTGCAATGTGATATTGAAGCAGGGGAAGCATGAAATTGACAAAATTGTTTAAGCGTTTTTAACAGTACTGTTTAGAGTTTTGGATTCTATTACTGTCAAAACACAAATTCCCCTCCTGTGGTGCCAATCAGAATGTTTATTTTTCTTATTTATCAATTAAGCACTTTTGTGTTTACCTTATTAGAAGGTATTTTTTTTTGTGGGGCAGGGAGGGAAGCAGGGTCGTAGCTATTTATGAATATTGGTTATTAAGATGTGCGACTTTGGATCTGCTTTCTCTTAGAAAATAGATTCTAACTAATATTTGTGGTTACTCTTCGGTGACATTTGATGTGGTTTTCTTTTGCAAAGCTGCCTTTTGTTCAATCCCAGTAGCCTTTGCATATGATTTCTTTATATTCTTTTTCTTCTATGAGTCTTAGAGAATGGCTTGTCCCTGCTGTGAACTGTCACTCAGCCATTAATTAGCATGTGTCACTAAAGAGGCGGTCCTAGGAGAGGTCGAGAAAGAACTTAAAGTTGGGGATGGTCTGTGCAGACACAATACCAATTCTGTCATCATTGCCTCCTCATATTCAGCCAGTGACCCCCCACATTATTTCCAGAGACTTGACCATCCTTCTCTGTTACATTGGCTTTTACATATTTGTTCCCTGGCTACTCTTTGATTGCTCCAAGTGTGGACAGGTAACAACCACACCAAGGACCTCCTCCTTTTCAGAAGACACAAAGGAAAGACATTATTTCTCTTTCCTCTTCAATGGTGTGGACATTCTGCCTATATTTCTTAGTGACATTTTGTTATTGATTGTGGAGATCTGATGTGGGCCCAGGAACATGGTGAAGGGAAGAGAGGATTTCCCATTCTTCAGAGCTGCTTTTCAACTACATAACTGTGCTTTATTTAAAGCATCATGTCAGGTACACAGTAGTTGCTCAGAAATATTTGTTAAATTGTTAAAAGTAATATTTAACTTTTGCAGAGTGCTTACAAAATGCTGGACACTATTTTAAGTGCTTTATATACACTAGCTCATTTAATTTAACTGATGAATGAATGTTAGGAAAGATAACAGAAGAAATTGGCTTTCAGCTGGTCAGACGCTAAACTGGCCAATATTTTATTAAAATTCCTGGACATGTTCAAATTCACTTTTGAGGCTGGTAGAAAATATTTACTATATGTACCCAGCACTGAACAATTTTCACTTTCAATTTCTGCAATCAAGGTAGGCGTTTAAATCTCAGGCATCTGAAGAAACAAATAAATTTCTATCTCTCTTTTCTCAGATTTGATAGAGTGAGTGGATGTTTGGAAGTTGTAATTGTAAATTAAAATTATTAAATCTTAATCGTATTTTCTCATACATGTTTGAAAAATGGATATTATAATTTTATACCACAAGTGCTTGTATAATAAGAAACTCTTAGCAGATTGTTTGTGATCATACAGTTTTTTCCTAAGAGTTCTTTTGCAGGGAGAACATGACTGTTCAGAATATTGTAAGAATAATTCATGCACACTAAGAAGCAACATGCAATGCCTTATCCATCTTTGTTGTAGTCCCCATGCCTTTTGCTTAGGATCTCAATAAATGTTTGCTGAATTCAATAAAGGTAATTTGGAAAATACACAAAAAATCTACATTCTCATCAATAAGCACATCCACTATTAGTGTTTAGAGGAGTTTCATTTCAGATTTCTTTTTCTGAAAGGATAGCAAGCACATCTTCCGTTTATTACAATCTTTGTAACTATTATTTCAACTATATTTTTAAAATTGAAATAATCTTTATATCCTTTTTCTTGTTATAACAGGAAAGATATAACAAATTCAAACATTTAGAAATGTATTAAGTACTAAATGAAAATTTTTTATAATTTTACTTCCCAAAGATAACATGTTTAACTGTTTTATTCATCATTTGAAATACCTACTTCTTATTCCATTCAGTTGGTATAACCATAATTTCCTTAGCTTCTTCATTATTATTGGGTATTTAAGATTTTTCTTCAAATTTTTGCTATTATAAATACTCTAATGAATATCATTGCACATAAAGCATTTCCTATATTTATTTCTCTAAGACAAATTTCTCAAAATGGAATTACTGAGTAAAAGACTATGAATGAATGATAGGCCGTTGATAAATATTTTAAATTACTTTCAAAATGGTTATGCCAATTTATATTTTCAACAGGGGTATATAAAAATATCAGGCTCACAACATTGTTGCCAGTATGAACTATTATTCAACAAAATACTTGCTAATTTTGTGAAAAAACATAGCACTTTTACTGTAGTTTTATTTGCATTTCTTTAATTTCTTCTTTTTTTTTCTTTTTTCTTTTTTATTTATTTATTTATTTTTTATTTTTATTTTTATTTTTTTTTCAATTTTTTTATTATACTTTAAGTTCTAGGGTACATGTGCATAACGTGCAGGTTTGTTACATATGTATACTTATGCCATGTTGGTGTGCTGCACCCATCAACTCGTCAGCACCCATCAATTCATCATTTATATCATGTATAACTCCCCAATGCAATCCCTCCCTCCTCCCCCCTCCCCATGATAGGCCCCAGTGTGTGATGTTCCCCTTCCCAAGTCCAAGTGATCTCATTGTTCAGTTCCCACCTATGAGTGAGAACATGTGGTGTTTGGTTTTCTGTTCTTGTGATAGTTTGCTAAGAATGATGGTTTCCAGCTGCATCCATGTCCCTACAAAGGACCCAAACTCATCCTTTTTTATGGCTGCATAGTATTCCATGGTGTATATGTGCCACATTTTCTTAATCCAGTCTGTCACTGATGGACATTTGGGTTGATTCCAAGTCTTTGCTATTGTGAATAGTGCCGCAATAAACATACGTGTGCATGTGTCTTTGTAGTAGAATAATTTATAATCCTTTGGGTATATACCCAGTAGTGGGATGGCTGGGTCATATGGTACATCTAGTTCTAGATCCTTGAGGAATTGCCATACTGTTTTCCATAATGGTTGAACTAGTTTACAATCCCACCAACAGTGTAAAAGTGTTCCTATTTCTCCACATCCTCTCCAACACCTGTTGTTTCCTGACTTCTTAATGATTGCCATTCTAACTGGTGTGAGATGGTATCTCATTGTGGTTTTGATTTGCATTTCTCTGATGGCGAGTGATGATGAGCATTTTTTCATGTGTCTGTTGGCTGTATGAAAGTCTTCTTTTGAGAAATGTCTGTTCATATCCTTTGCCCACTTTTTGATGGGGTTGTTTTTTTCTTGTATATTTGTTTGAGTTCTTTGTTGGTTCTGGATATTAGCCCTTTGTCAGATGAGTAGGTTGCAAAAATTTTCTCCCATTCTGTAGGTTGTCTGTTCACTCTGATGGTAGTTTCTTTTGCTGTGCAGAAGCTCTTTAGTTTAATTAGATCCCATTTGTCAATTTTGGCTTTTGCTGCTGTTGCTTTTGGTGTTTTAGACATGAAGTCCTTGCCCATGCCTATGTCCTGAATGGTACTACCTAGATTTTCTTCTAGGGTTTTAATGTTATTAGGTCTAACATTTAAGTCTCTAATCCACCTTGAATTAATCTTCGTATAAGGGGTAAGGAAAGGATCCAGTTTCAGCTTTCTACTTATGGCTAGCCAATTTTCCCAGCACCATTTATTAAATAGGGAATCCTTTCCCCATTTCTTGTTTCTCTCAGGTTTGTCAAAGATCAGATGGCTGTAGATGTGTGGTATTATTTCTGAGGACTCTGTTCTGTTCCATTGGTCTATATCTCTGTTTTGGTACCAGTACCATGCTGTTTTGGTGACTGTAGCCTTGTAGTATAGTTTGAAGTCAGGTAGCATGACGCCTCCAGCTTTGTCCTTTTGACTTAGGATTGTCTTGGCAATGCGGGCTCTTTTTTGGTTCCATATGAAGTTGAAAGCAGTTTTTTCCAATTCTGTGAAGAAACTCATTGGTAGCTTGATGGGGATGGCATTGAATCTATAAATAACCTTGGGCAGTATGGCCATTTTCACGTTATTGATTCTTCCTATCCATGAGCACGGAATGTTCTTCCATTTGTTTGTGTCCTCTTTGATTTCACTGAGCAGTGGTTTGTAGTTCTCCTTGAAGAGGTCCTTGACATCCCTTATAAGTTGGATTCCTAGGTATTTTATTCTCTTTGAAGCAATTGTGAATGGAAGTTCGTTCCTGATTTGGCTCTCTGTTTGTCTGTTACTGGTGTATAAGAATGCTTGTGATTTTTGCACATTAATTTTGTATCCTGAGACTTTGCTGAAGTTGCTTATCAGCTTAAGGAGATTTTGGGCTGAGACGATGGGGTTTTCTAAATATACAATCATGTCATCTGCAAACAGGGACAATTTGACTTCTTCTTTTCCTAACTGGATACCCTTGATTTCTTTCTCTTGCCTGATTGCCCTAGCCAGAACTTCCAACACTATGTTGAATAGGAGTGGTGAGAGAGGGCATCCCTGTCTTGTGCCAGTTTTCAAAGGGAATTTTTCCAGTTTTTGCCCATTCAGTATGATATTGGCTGTGGGTTTGTCATAAATAGCTCTTATTATTTTGAGGTACGTTCCATCCATACCGAATTTATTGAGCGTTTTTAGCATGAAGGGCTGTTGAATTTTGTCAAAAGCCTTTTCTGCATCTATTGAGATAATCATGTGATTCTTGTCTTTGGTTCTGTTTATATGCTGGATTACGTTTATTGATTTGCGAATGTTGAACCAGCCTTGCATCCCAGGGATGAAGCCCACTTGATCATGGTGGATAAGCTTTTTGATGTGCTGCTGAATCCGGTTTGCCAGTATTTTATTGAGGATTTTTGCATCGATGTTCATCAGGGATATTGGTCTAAAATTCTCTTTTTTTGTTGTGTCTCTGCCAGGCTTTGGTATCAGGATGATGTTGGCCTCATAAAATGAGTTCGGGAGGATTCCCTCTTTTTCTATTGATTGGAATAGTTTCAGAAGGAATGGTACCAGCTCCTCCTTGTACCTCTGGTAGAATTCAGCTGTGAATCCATCTGGTCCTGGACTTTTTTTGGTGGTTAGGCTATTAATTATTGCCTCAATTTCAGAGCCTGCTATTGGTCTATTCAGGGATTCAACTTCTTCCTGGTTTAGTCTTGGGAGAGTGTAAGTGTCCAGGAAATTATCCATTTCTTCTAGATTTTCTAGTTGATTTGCGTAGAGGTGTTTATAGTATTCTCTGATGGTAGTTTGTATTTCTGTGGGGTCGGTGGTGATATCCCCTTTATCATTTTTTATTGCATCTATTTGATTCCTCTCTCTTTTCTTCTTTATTAGCCTTGCTAGCGGTCTATCAATTTTGTTGATCTTTTCAAAAAACCAACTCCTGGATTCATTGATTTTTTGGAGGGTTTTTTGTGTCTCTATCTCCTTCAGTTCGGCTCTGATCTTAGTTATTTCTTGCCTTCTGCTAGCTTTTGAATGTGTTTGCTCTTGCCTCTCTAGTTCTTTTAATTGTGATGTTAGAGTGTCAATTTTAGATCTTTCCTGCTTTCTCTTGTGGGCATTTAGTGCTATAAATTTCCCTCTACACACTGCTTTAAATGTGTCCCAGAGATTCTGGTATGTTGTATCTTTGTTCTCATTGGTTTCAAAGAACATCTTTATTTCCGCTTTCATTTCGTTATGTATCCAGTAGTCATTCAGGAGCAGGTTGTTCAGTTTCCATGTAGTTGAGTGGTTTTGATTGAGTTTCTTAGTCCTGAGTTCTAGTTTGATTGCACTGTGGTCTGAGAGACAGTTTGTTATAATTTCTGTTCTTTTACATTTGCTGAGGAGTGCTTTACTTCCAATTATGTGGTCAATTTTGGAGTAAGTGCGATGTGGTGCTGAGAAGAATGTATATTCTGTTGATTTGGGGTGGAGAGTTCTATAGATGTCTATTAGGTCCGCTTGGTGCAGAGATGAGTTCAATTCCTGGATATCCTTGTTAACTTTCTGTCTCGTTGATCTGTCTAATGTTGACAGTGGAGTGTTGAAGTCTCCCATTATTATTGTATGGGAGTCTAAGTCTCTTTGTAAGTCTCTAAGGACTTGCTTTATGAATCTGGGTGCTCCTGTATTGGGTGCATATATATTTAGGAGAGTTAGCTCTTCCTGTTGAATTGATCCCTTTACCATTATGTAATGGCCTTCTTTGTCTCTTTTGATCTTTGATGGTTTAAAGTCTGTTTTATCAGAGACTAGGATTGCAACCCCTGCTTTTTTTTGTTCTCCATTTGCTTGGTAGATCTTCCTCCATCCCTTTATTTTGAGCCTATATATGTCTCTGCATGTGAGATGGGTCTCCTGAATACAGCAGACTGATAGGTCTTGACTCTTTATCCAGTTTGCCAGTCTGTGTCTTTTAATTGGAGCATTTAGTCCATTAACATTTAAGGTTAATATTGTTATGTGTGAACTTGATCCTGCCATTATGATATTAACTGGTTATTTTGCTCGTTAGTTGATGCAGTTTCTTCCTAGCCTCGATGGTCTTTACATTTTGGCATGTTTTTGCAGTGGCTGATACCGGTTGTTCCTTTCCATGTTTAGGGCTTCTTTCAGGGTCTCTTGTAAGGCAGGCCTGGTGGTGACAAAATCTCTAAGCATTTGCTTATCTGTAAAGGATTTTATTTCTCCCTCACTTATGAAACTTAGTTTGGCTGGATATGAAATTCTGGGTTGAAAATTCTTTTCTTTAAGAACGTTGAATATTGGCCCCCACTCTCTTCTGGCTTGTAGAGTTTCTGCCGAGAGGTCTGCTGTCAGTCTGATGGGCTTCCCTTTGTGGGTAACCCGACCTTTCTCTCTGGCTGCCCTTAAGATTTTTTCCTTCATTTCAACTTTGGTGAATCTGGCAATTATGTGTCTTGGAGTTGCTCTTCTGGAGGAGTATCTTTGTGGCGTTCTCTGTATTTCCTGAATTTGAATGTTGGCCTGCCCTACTAGGTTGGGGAAGTTCTCCTGGATGATATCCTGAAGAGTGTTTTCCAACTTGGTTCCATTTTCCCCCTCACTTTCAGGCACCCCAGTCAGACGTAGATTTGGTCTTTTTACATAATCCCATACTTCTTGCAGGCTTTGTTCATTTCTTTTTCTTCTTTTTTCTTTTGGTTTCTCTTCTTGCTTCATTTCATTCATTTGATCCTCAATCGCTGATACTCTTTCTTCCAGTTGATCGAGTCGGTTACTGAAGCTTGTGCATTTGTCACGTATTTCTTGTGTCGTGGTTTTCATCTCTGTCATTTCGTTTATGATCTTCTCTGCATTAATTAGTCTAGCTGTCAATTCTTCCACTCTTTTTTCAAGATTTTTAGTTTCTTTGCGCTGGGTACGTAATTCCTCCTTTAGCTCTGAGAAGTTTGATGGACTGAAGCCTTCTTCTCTCATCTCGTCAAAGTCATTCTCTGACCAGCTTTGATGCGTTGCTGGCGATGGGCTGCGCTCCTTTGCAGGGGGAGATGCGCTCTTATTTTTTGAATTTCCAGCTTTTCTACCCTGCTTTTTCCCCATCTTTGTGGTTTTATCTGTCTCTTGTCTTTGAAGATGGTGACATACTGATGGGGTTTTGGTATAGGTGTCCTTCCTGTTTGATAGTTTTCCTTCTGACAGTCCGGACCCTCAGCTATAGGTCTGTTGGAGATTGCTTGAGGTCCACTCCAGACCCTGTTTGCCTGGGTATCAGCAGCAGAGGTTGCAGAAGATAGAATATTGCTGAACAGCGAGTGTACCTGTCTGATTCTTCCTTTGGAAGCTTCCTCTCATGGGTGTACTCCATCCTGTGAGGTGTGGGGTGTCAGACTGCCCCTAGTGGGGGATGTCTCCCAGTTAGGCTACTCAGGGGTCAGGGACCCACTTGAGCAGGAAGTCTGTCCGTTCTCAGATCTCAACCTCCATGTTGGGAGAACCACTGCTCTGTTCAAAGCTGTCAGACAGTCGTTCACGTCTGCTCAGGCCTCTGGTGCTTCCCCTGTTGTTTTTTTAGCTGTGCCCTGTCCCCAGAGGTGGAGTCTACAGAGACAGGCAGGTTACCTTGAGCTGCTGTGAGCTCCACCCAGTTCGAGCTTCCCAGCGGCTTTGTTTACCTACTTAAGCCTCAGCAATGGCGGGCGCCCCTCCCCCAGTCTCGCTGCTGCCTTGCAGTTAGATCACCACAGAATGCTGTGTTAGCAATGAGGGAGGCTCCGTGGGTGTGGGACCCTCCCGGCCAGGTTTGGGATATATTCTCCTGGTGTGCCTGTTTGCTTAAAGAGCAGTATTGGGGTGGGAGTTACCCGATTTTCCAGGTGTTGTGTGTCTCAGTTCCCCTGGCTAGGAAAAGGGATTCCCTTCCCCCTTGCGCTTCCCAGGTGAGGCGATGCCTTGCCCTGCTTCAGCTCTCGCTGGTCCGGCTGCAGCAGCTGACCAGCACCAATTGTCCGGCACTCCCCAGTGAGATGACCCCAGTACCTCAGTTGAAAATGCAGAAATCACCGGTCTTCTGTGTTGCTCGTGCTGGGAGTTGGAGACTGGAGCTGTTCCTATTCGGCCGTCTTGTATATATATTATTTTAACTACCTTAATTTTGTAGTTGGTCCAGCACATTTTTTGAGAGCTTACATGTATACAGTTCAATAACTTACACATTTTTATTTGTAAATATTCTTACCTGCTTATTCTTTCAGATGAATTTCAGAACACTTAAAGTCTCCTTAATCCTGTTGGAATTTTAAATACAAATATACATTTTGGAAGCCTTTATATATTTATAATAATTTTCCTATCCTTATTCAAATATTATTCTATAAATATTTTTGTTTTTTCATGATGTATGTATTTCTCACGGAAATTTTCCCTTTAAAATTTTTGTTCTTTCTATAGTAAATAAAATCTGTTTTAAAATTATGTTATCTAATTAGACTACTATATTGGAATGTTACTGATTAAGAAATATTTATGTTCTATCTAGCTATTTTTTAAAACTTTTTTTAGTGTTGCTAGTTATTGGAATTCTCTATTTGGATATTCAACATAGCCACTTATCTGCAAATAATGATAATTTTGTCTTTTCCTTTACTGCATTCATGACTTTTGTTTCACATATATAATACTAAATATTGGTAGTAAAAAGCTTTTTTATTTTGTACCTAATTTTAATATTATGCCTATAGAATTTATTAAGCATGAAGCTGGTTGTTTGATATGGAAATAAAAAAATGAATGACAAGTTAGGGCAAATGATTAAATGGTGAATTGTGGATCTCCTTGTTTGGCTTTTTCCATTATAGCATATTGTATTCATAAGTTTCTCACTACTGGGCCATTCTTGTTTTCTCTGCTTAATTTTATTTGGTTACCATAGATATTTTGTTGAATTATATTTGCTAACATTTTATTTGTAATTTCACTCTTATGCTCTTAAATGAAATTTTTCTAAAATCTCTTTCTGCTCTTTTCTTTCCTTCCTCTTCCCATTTGTTACCTGTCCCTTAGCCTTTCCAAAAATTTTTTTTTGTACCTTTGTGAAGTTTTGGTATTCAGGCTGTATTTGCTTTTCTAGAATTTATGAGGTTGTTTTCCATTTCTGACTTATGTTTTTTTTCTGGTGCTGGATCCATTTGCTTCATATGATACTATCTGTCCCTCAAATTTTGAGAGAATTCACCTGTAAAACATGATGAGCTGGGAACATAACTATTCTGGTAAACGAGATAAGTGGGAGAGGAAAGTTGGTATATAGTTTTTTATATTTTCTTTGAAAATGTCTACCCTTCTTTGCAAGTTAATTCCCCTTCTAAATGAGAATAATAACAAGGACCTTTGTACCTTTGAGATTAAGCAGTATCTTAAACTGGAATTTTCCTGGTGCAATAATTACATTTGCCGCTCCATCAGTTCAGACTTGATGGTCTATCGACATTAGTGGTCCCTGAAAAGCTTCTTGATGATTTATTTGGTTCCTGCTCTGCCTAGGTGACAAACCCAATTATTTTCCTCTTTGTTGGCATCTTGAGGGTACAATGTCTTCCTCCTTTGGGAAAAATCATGATGTAGTGCTGAGAGCATGGACTACTTTGGAGATCGATGGATCTGACGTTCCAAGCCAACCACACTGCTTATTATAATGTCAATTTTTCTCATCTCTCAAGTGAGACTAGAAATAAAGTCAAGCCATTGGTTTTATGGAAAAATTAAGTGAAAAAATCTTTTTCAAGTGCTAAGCACAGATGGTAGCTCTTTTTATTCAATGCTTCATATTCATTGCTTCTTTTTTATTACACCAACAGTGTCAAAATGTAGTCAGAAATGTAAAAAATGTTAACTTTTTAAGTAAAAGATTAACTTTGTTGAGGTATAACTTATATATAATAAAATGTTTCCATGAGAGTGTATGTATATTTTTAATTTTTAATTATTATGGGAATATAATAGCTGTATATATTAATGGGGTACATGTGATGTTCTGATACAGGTGTACAATGTGTAATAAACACATCTGGGTAAATGGAATGTCCATCACCTGAAGTATATATCATTTCCTTGTGTTAGGAATGTTCAAATTCTACTCTTTTGGTTATTTTTAAATACACAGCAAATTATTGATGACTGTAGTCACCCTGTTATACTATCAAATAATAGATCTTATTCATTCTATCTATGTATATTTTTGCATGCATTAATCATCCCCACTCCATTCCCCCTCACCCCCATGCTACCCTGCCCACCTTCTGGTAATGATCGTTCTACTCTATAGCTTCATGAGTTCAATTGTTTTAATTTTTAGCTCCCACAAATGAGTGAGAACATGTGAAATTTGTCTTTCTGTGCCAGGCTTGTCTCCCTTAACATAATGTTCTCTGTTGCGGGAAGTCAGGGATCCCGAATGGAGGGACCAGCTGAAGCCATGGCAGAAGAACATAAATTGTGAAGAGTTCATGGACATTTTATTAGTTCCACAGATTAATACTTTTATAATTTCTTATGCCTGTCTTTACTGCAGTCTCTGAACATAAACTGTGAGGATTTCATGGACATTTATCACTTCCCCAATTAATACTCTTGTGATTTCCTATGCCTGCCTTTAATCTCTTAATTCTGTAATCTTCATAAGCTGAAGATGTATGTCGCCTTAGGACCCTGTGATGATTGCGTTAACTGCACAAATTGGTCGTAAGCATGTGTGTTTAGGCAATATGAAATCTGGGCACCTTGAAAAAAGAACAGGATAATAGCAATGTTCAGGGAACAAGTGAGAAAACCCTTAGGGCTGGCTGCCTGAGAGCCGGGCGGAACAGAGCCATATTTCTCTTCTTTCAAAATTGAGTAGGAGAAATATTGCTGAATTCTTTTTCTCAGCAAGGAACAGCCCTGAGAAAAAGAATACGTTCCAAGGGGGAGGTCTCCGAAATGGCCACTCTGGGAATGTCTGTCTTTTATGTTTGTAGATAAGGGATGAAATAAGCCCTGGTCCCCTGTAGTGCTCCCAGGCTTATTAGGACGAGGAAATTCCCACCTAATAAATTTTGGTCAGACCAGTTGCCTGCTCCCAAACGCTGTCTTCTGATAAGATGTTATCTATGACAATGCATGCTCAAAACTTCATTAGCAATTTTAATTTCACCCCAGTCCTGTGATCTCGTCCTGCCTCCATTTGCCTTGTGATATTTTATTACCTTGTGAAGGATGTGATCTCTGTGACCCACACCCTATTTGTGCACTGCCTCCCCTTTTGAAAATCACTAATAAAAACTTGCTGGTTTTGCGGCTTAGGGGACATCATGGAACCTGCTGACATGTGACGTTTCCCCCCGACATCCAGCTTTAAAATTTCTCTTTTGTACCCTTTCCCTTTATTTCTCAGACCAGCCAACACTTAGGGAAATAGAAAATAACCTACATGAATTAATGTTGAATTATCGGGGGTGGGTTTCCCTGATAGTTCTCCATTTCTGTCCATGAAACTGACATGAAATGACAGGATTTCATTATTTTTTATGGCTGAATAATATTCTATTGTGTAATATGTACTGCATTTTCTTTATCTGTTCATCGATTGATGAACACTTAGGTTGATTGTAAATCTTGGCTATTGTGAATAGAGCTACAATAAACATGGGAGTGTAGATGTCTCTTCGATATACTGATTTCCTTTCTTTTGGATATAAATCTAGCAGTGGGATTGCTGCATCACATGGTAGCTCTGTTTTTAGTGTTTTGAGGAACCTCCATACTGTTCTCCATGGTGGCTATACTAATTTACATTCCACCAACAGTGTATGGAGGCTTCTTCTTTCTCCACATCCTCACTAGCATTTGTTATTAGTTTTTGATAACCATTCTAACGGGTGAGATGATATCTTATTGTGGTTCTGATTTGCATTTCCCTAATGATTAATGGTGTTGAACATTTTATCATATACCTGCCATTTTTATGTCTTCCTTTGAGAAATGTCTGTTTAGATCTTTTGCCCATTTTTAAATCAAATTATTTGAGTTGTTTGAATTCCTTATTTATTCTGGTTATTAATCCCCTGTCAAATGGGTAGTTTGAAAATATTTTCTCCCATTCTGTGAGTTGTCTGTGCACCTTGTTGATTGTTTCCTTTGCTGTGCAGAAGCTTTTTTACTTGATGTAATCCCATTTGTCCCTTTTTGCTTTGGTTGCCTGTGCATTTGAGGTATTACTAAAGAAATCTTTGCCCAGATCAATGTCCTATAGAGTTTCCCCAATGTTTCCTTTTAGTAGCTTCATAAAGTCTTAGATTTAAGTCTTTAATCCATTTGATTTGATTTTTGTATATGGCAAAAGTTTCATTCTCTTGCATATAGACATCCAGTTTTCCCAGTACCTTTTATTGAAGACTATCCTTTTTCCAATGTATGTTCTTGGCATCTTTGTCAAAAGAGCTCACTGTAGATGTGTGGATTTATTTCTGTGCTTTCTGTTTCATTGGTCTATTTGTCTGTTTTTATGCCAGTACCATACTGTTTTGGCTACTATAGCTTTGTAGTATAATTTGATGTCAGATAATGCTATTCCTCCAGTTTTATTTTTTTGCTCAAGATAGCTTTGGCTATTGTGGGTCTTCAGTGGTTATTATAAATTTTAGGATTATCTTTTTTTTCTGTGAACAATGTCATTTATATTTTGATAGGGATTGCACTGAATCTATAGATTGCTTTGGGTAGTATGGACAATTGAACACTACTGATTATTCTAATACGTGAACATGAAATATCTTTCTATTTTTCGGTGTCTTCTTCAGTTTCTTGCATTAATGTTTTGTAGTTTTCATTGTAGAAATGTTCTACTTCTTTGGTTAATTGCTAGATATTTTATTTCATTTGTAGCTATTGTGAATGGGATTACTTTCTTGATTTCTTTTTCCAGATTGTTCACTGTTGGCATAAAGAAATGCTACTGATTTTTGTATGTTGATTTTATTTACTGAATTTGTTTATCAATTCAAATAGTTTTTTTGTGGAGTCTTTAAGCTTTTTCCAAATATAAGATCATATTGTCTACAAGTAAGCATAATGTCACTTCTTCCTTTCCAATTTGGATGCCCTTTATTTCTTTCTCTTGTCTGATTGCTCTAACTAGGACTTCCAGTACTATGTTGAATAACAATGGTGAGAGTGGGCATCCTTGTGTTGTTCCAGATCTCAGAGGAAAGGCTTTCAGCTTTTCCCTGTTTAGTATGATACTAGCTGTGGGTCTGTCATATATGGCTTTTATTGTGTTGAGATATGTTCTGTCACTGCTCATTTTTTAAGTGTTTATCATGAACAGATACTGAGTTTTACTGTTTTTTCAGCATCAATTGAAATGATATTATTCTTTGATAATGACAATTGAAATGATCATATTCTGTTTATATGAGATATCATGTTAATTGATTTGCATATCTTGGACCATCTTTGCATTTCTGGGATGAATCCCACTTGGCCATGATAATGATCTTTTAAATATGTTGTTGCATTTGGTTAGCTAGTATTTTCTTGAGAAATTTTTATCTATGTTCATCAGAGATAGTGGCCTGATGTTTTCTTTTTTTGTGTGTCTTTGTCTGATTTTGGTATCACAGTAGTACTGGCCTTGTAGAATGGGTTTGGAAATAGTCCCTCCTCTTCATTTTTTTTTTTTTTTTTGTATGGTTTGAATAGGATTGGTGTTAGTTCTTCTTTAAATGTTTAGTAAAATTCAGTAGTTAAGCCGCTGAGTCCTGAGCTTTTCTTTGCTAGGAGATTTTATTATGGCTTCAATCTCATTACTTGTCACTGGCCTATTCAGATTTTGGATTTCTTCATGGTTCAATCAATAGGTTGTATGTGCCCAGAAATTTATCCATTTCCTTTAGGTTTTCCAGTTTATTGGCATATAGTTGCTCGTAATAGCTTCTAATGATTCTTTGAATTTCTGTGCTATCAGTTGTAATGTCTTCTTTTTTATTTCTGATTTTATTTATTTGGGTCTTCTCTCTTATTTAAGTTAGTTTGGCTAAAGGTTTTTCAGTTTCATTTATCTTTTCAAAACACCAACTTTTTATTTTATTGGTCTTTTGTATTGTTCTTTTGCTATCAATTTCATTTATTTCTTCTCTGATCTTTATTATTTCCTTTCTTTTATAAATTTTAGGTTTGATTTGATTTTTCTTTTCTAGTTCTTTAAGATGTATTATTAAGTTATTTATTTGAAGTTTTTCTATTTTTTGGATGTAGGAACTTATTTGCTATAAAATTTCCTCTTAGTACTGCTTTTGCTGTACCTGATAGATTTTGGTATGTTGTGTTCCCATTTTCATTTGTTTCAAGAAATTTTTCAATTTTCTTCTTAATTTCTTCATTGATACATGGTCATTCAGGAGCATACTGTTTAATTGTCATACTGTTTAATTGTGTTTGTATAGTTTCCGAAGTTTCTCTTGTAATTGATTTCTAGTTTTATTCCATGGTGGGCAGAGAATATACTTAATGTTATTTTGATTTTCTTTTCTTTTTTGTAAATCCCAGGCAAAGATCAGGTGAAAGATTTCAATTTTTGTGAATTTTTAATGACTTGTTTTGTTGCCTAATATATGGCATATCCTTGAGAGTGATGCATGTGCTAAGAAGAAAGTGCATTCTGTAGCTGTTGGATAAAATGTCTGTAAATATTTATTAGGTCCATTTAGTCTATAGTGCAGATTAAATTTGATGTTTCTTTGTTTATTTTCTGTCTGAATGATCTGTCTAATGCTGAAAGTGGGTTGTTGAGATCTTCAGCTATTATTGTATTGGGGCCTATCTCTCTCTGTAGCGCTAATAATATTTTCTTTATATATCTGGGTTCTCCATTGTTGGGTGCATATATATTTACAATTGGTATATCCTCTTGCTGAATCGACCCCTCTATCATTACATAATTACCTTATTTGTCTTAAAATCTATACTATCTAATATAAGTGTAGCTACTCCTGCTCTTTTTTGGTTTCCATTTGCATGGGATATGTTTTTTTCATCCCTTTATTTTCAGTCTGTGTCTTTATAGGTGAAGTGAGTCTCTTGTAAACAACATATAGTTGAGGTTTTGTTTTTCTATCCATTCAGCCACTCTATGTCTTTTGATTGGGGAGTTTAGTTCATTTACATTCAATGTCATTATTGATAATTAAGGACTTACCACTGCCATTTTGTTATTTGTTTTCTGGCTGTTCTGTGGCCTTCCTTTCTTCCTGTCTTCCTTTGTGTAAAAGTGATTTTCTCTGGTAGTATATTTTAATTTCCTATTTTTTTATATATGTGTTGTAAGTTTTTGATTTTAGGTGACCATAAGGTTTGCCTGCAAAAAACATCTTATAACCCATTATTTTAAACTGATGACAACTTAACTCTGATGACCAAAAACAAACACTCCACTAATAAACAAGCAAAAAGAAAACTAATAAAAACTCTACACTTTAACACCCTCCAAAACTTTTTAACTTTTCACTGTTTCTATCTTTCAATACTATCTATCTGTTAAAAAGTTGTTATAGTTATTATTTTTGATTGGTTTGTCTTAAGAGATGAGTGGTTTAACACCACAATTATAATGTTACGGTAGTCTGCATTTCTTTGTGTACTTACTGTTACTCATGAGTTTTATACCTTCAGATGATTTCTTATTGCTTATTATTGTCCTTTTTTTTCAGGTTGAAAACACCCTTTAGCATTTTTTGTAGGACATGTCTGGTGTCAATGAAATCTATCACCTTTTGTTTGTCTGGGAAAGTATTTTTTTTCTCTTTTATGTTTGAAGGATATTTTTGCTGGATATAATATTCTAGGATAAAAGTTTTCTTTTTTCTTTCAGCAATTTGAATATGTCATGCCATTCTTTCCTGGCCTATAAGATTCCCATTGAGAAGTCTGCTGCCAGATGTATTGGAGGTCCTTTATGTGTTGTTTATTTATTTATTTATTTATTTATTTATTTATTTATTTTTTTTTTTTGCTGTTTTTAGGGTTCTTTCTTTATCCTTGACCTTTGGGAGTTTTGTTTATTAAATGTCTTGAAGTAGTTTTATTTGGGTTAAATCTACTTAATGTTCTATGACCTTCTTGTACCTGAATACTGATATTGCTCTAAGTGAGGAAAGTTCTCTGTTATTATTGCCTTCAATAAACTTTCTACCCCAATCTCTCTACCTCTTCTTTTTTTTTTTGATTTTTTAAATATCATTATTATACTTTAAGTTCTAGGGTACATGTGCATAACGTGCAGGTTTGTTACATATGTATACTTGTGCCATGTTGGTGTACTGCACCCATCAACTCATCAGCACCCATCAACTTGTCATTTACATCAGGTATAACTCCCAATGCAATCCCTCCCCCCCGCCCCCTCTCCATGATAGGCCCCGGTGTGTGATGTTCCCCTTCCCGAGTCCAAGTGATCTCATTGTTCAGTTCCCACCTATGAGTGAGAACATGTGGTGTTTGGTTTTCTGTTCTTGTGATAGTTTGCTAAGAATGATGGTTTCCAGCTGCATCCATGTCCCTACAAAGGACCCAAACTCATCCTTTTTTATGGCTGCATAGTATTCCATGGTGTATATGTGCCACATTTTCTTAATCCAGTCTGTCACTGATGGACATTTGGGTTGATTCCAAGTCTTTGCTATTGTGAATAGTGCCGCAATAAACATACGTGTGCATGTGTCTTTCTAGCAGCATGATTTATGATCCTTTGGGTATATACCCAGTAATGGGATGGCTGGGTCATATGGTACTTCTAGTTCTAGATCCTTGAGGAATTGCCATACTGTTTTCCATAATGGTTGAACTAGTTTACAATCCCACCAACAGTGTAAAAGTGTTCCTATTTCTCCACACCCTCTCCAGCACCTGTTTCCTGACTTTTGAATGATTGCCATTCTAACTGGTGTGAGATGGTATCTCATTGTGGTTTTGATTTGCATTTCTCTGATGGCCAGTGATGAAGAGCATTTTTTTCATGTGTCTGTTGGCTGTATGAATGTCTTCTTTTGAGAAATGTCTGTTCATATCCTTTGCCCACTTTTTGATGGGGTTGTTTGTTTTTTTCTTGTAAATTTGTTTGAGTTCTTTGTAGGTTCTGGATATTAGCCCTTTGTCAGATGAGTAGATTGTAAAAATTTTCTCCCATTCTGTAGGTTGCCTGTTCACTCTGATGGTAGTTTCTTTTGCTGTGCAGAAACTCTTTAGTTTAATTAGATCGCATTTGTCAATTTTGGTTTTTGCTGCCGTTGCTTTTGGTGTTTTAGACATGAAGTCCTTACCCATGCCTATGTCCTGAATGGTACTACCTAGGTTTTCTTCTAGGGTTTTTATGGTATTAGGTCTAACATTTAAGTCTCTAATCCATCTTGAATTAATTTTCATATAAGGAGTAAGGAAAGGATCCAGTTTCAACTTTCTACTTATGGCTAGCCAATTTTCCCAGCACCATTTATTAAATAGGGAATCCTTTCCCCATTTCTTGTTTCTCTCAGGTTTGTCAAAGATCAGATGGCTGTAGATGTGTGGTATTATTTCTGAGGACTCTGTTCTGTTCCATTGGTCTATATCTCTGTTTTGGTACCAGTACCATGCTGTTTTGGTTACTGTAGCCTTGTAGTATAGTTTGAAGTCAGGTAGCGTGACGCCTCCAGCTTTGTCCTTTTGACTTAGGATTGTCTTGGCAATGCGGGCTCTTTTTTGGTTCCATATGAAGTTGAAAGCAGTTTTTTCCAATTCTGTGAAGAAACTCATTGGTAGCTTGATGGGGATGGCATTGAATCTATAAATAACCTTGGGCAGTATGGCCATTTTCATGATATTGATTCTTCCTATCCATAAGCATGGTATGTTCTTCCATTTGTTTGTGTCCTCTTTGATTTCACTGAGCAGTGGTTTGTAGTTCTCCTTGAAGAGGTCCTTGACATCCCTTATAAGTTGGATTCCTAGGTATTTTATTCTCTTTGAAGCAATTGTGAATGGAAGTTCATTCCTGATTTGGCTCTCTGTTTGTCTGTTACTGGTGTATAAGAATGCTTGTGATTTTTGCACATTAATTTTGTATCCTGAGACTTTGCTGAAGTTGCTTATCAGCTTAAGGAGATTTTGGGCTGAGACAACCTCTTCTTTAAGGTTAATAACTCATAGATTTGCCCTTTTGTGGCTATTTTCTAAATCTTGTAAGCATATTTAATTCCTTTTTATTTTTTAATCTTTTTTTCTCCTCTGACTGCATATTTTCGAATAGCCTGTCTTCAAATTCATTAATTCTTTCTTTTGCTTGATCAATTTTGCTGTTGAGAGACTCTGAAGTATTTTCCAGTGTGTCAATTGAAGCTTTCAGCCAGAATTTCTGCTTGATTTTTTAAAGTTATTTAAATCTCTTTGTTAAATTTCTTGGATAGGATTCTCTGAATTCTTCTCTGTGTTTTAATGAGATTTGTTGAACTTCCTCAAAACAACTACTTTGAATTCTCTTTCTGTAAGGTCAAGTATCTCTGTCACTGGGGGATTAGTCAGTGGTGACTTAGTTCATTTGGTGAGGTCATGTTTTCTTGCTTGTTGTTGATGCTTGTGGATGTTCATTCATCCATGTCTGGGCATTGAAGAATTAGGTATTTATTCTAATCCCTCAGTCTGGGCTTGTTTGTACCCATCCTTCTTGAGAAGGCTTTCCAGGTATTCAAAGGGAATTAAATGTTGTGCTCTAAGTCTTTGGTCACTGCAGTCATATCTGCACTAGAGGGCGCCCCGTGTCCAGTAATGCTGTTATTCTCGCAGACTTCTACTGCCTTGGTGGGCTTGGGTAAGATGGGGAGAATTCCCTTATGAGTCAGTTTCTCATTCTTTTTCTTCACTTTCTCCAAGACAGGAGTCTCTCTCTCTGTGCTGGGTTGTCTGGAGTTGGGGGAGGGGTGACACATACTCCTAAAGTCAGTACAGCCAGGACTATCCTGGGTCACATCTGAAGCCAGCACAATACTGGGTCTTGCTCAAGGCCCATGGTGACTACTGCCCAGCTACCACTGATATTTATTCAAGCCCCCAGGGGTCTTTAGTTAGCAGGTGGTGAATCCTTCCAGGACTGGGCCCTTCTGTTTGGGCAGCAGGTTCCCTTTGGCCCAGGGAGGATCTGGAAATGATGTCCAGGAGCTAGGGCCTGGAATTGGGCCAATTCAGAAATCTGCTTGGTGGTTCTGGTGCTGGTGGTGGTTCTTCTTCTTCTTCTTTCTTCTTCCTACTTCTTCTTTCTCTTCTTTAACTGTGGCTGAGCTGGTACCCAGGTTGCAAGATGAAGTCCTCTTTACTCTTCCCTCTCCTCTCCTCAAGTGGAAGGAGTCTCTCCCCCAGCTGCACTGCCTAGAGTTGGGGGAAGAGCAACACAAGCCCTCCCTTGGCTACCACTACTGTCTTGATGGATTGTGTGCACTCCAATTCCACTGGCTCCCAGCCCAGTGCAGCACCCAGACTTGCCCATGGACTGCAGTCCTTGTGGCTTGACTTCCTTTCATATTTATTCAGGACTCCAGGGCTCTTTAATCAGCTGGTGGTAGAGCTGGCTGGCACTCAGGTTCCTACCCTGGGGCAGAGGATTCCCCTCTGGCAGAGGCTAGTTTAAATGCTCCCTCCCTTCTCCAGGTACACAGATTCCCTCTCTGCAGGCTACTGTTGGGGTGAGGGGCCATGCAAGACTGTCTTTCTTACAATTTCAGTGCCCCTTTCCCTTTTTTTGGCCTCTGTTTCTTGATTCGTGACCCTTTCCTTGATACAGTGTTAAAATCAGACATGGTGATTGCTCACTTGATTTTTGGTTCTTATGAAGGTGATTTCTTGCATGGATAGTTGTTCAATTTGGTGTTTCTATTGGGGGACAATCGCTGGAGGGTTCTATTCCACCATCTGGCTCTGCCTGTCTCTGTTCCATGAGTTTTGAAAAATTTATACACAATCAAAATATAGAAAATTTCTGTCCACCCAAATGGTCCCCCTGTTCTCCTTCCCATAACCACCATCTCCCAGTCCCAGTCCTAGGCAACCACTGCTCTGCTTTCTATCACTATATATCATATTTGTCTTTCCTACAGTTTCATATGAATGGGATTATGAAGTAGGCACTTCTTTTGTGTTAGGTTCCCCCTCCCCCCACCAGCTCACCACTCAATGTAATGTTTTAGAGATTCCTCTATGTTGTGGCATGGAACAGTAGTTTTGTTTGTTTGTTTGTTTGTTTTGCAACTGAATTTGGGCTGTTTTCAGCATTTGACTATTTTTATTATTATTAACACTGCTATAAACCTATGTGTACCTTTTTGGAAAAAGTTTTGTTTTCAGTGTTTTTATAAATTTTTAGAAATTATTTTTTGGAATTTTTGTGGGTGCATAGTAGGTGTATATATTTATGGGGTATGTGAGATGTTTTGATACAGTCCTGCAGTATGAAATAAGCATATCACAGAGAAGGGAGTATCCAGCCCCTCAAGCATTTTTCCTTTGAGTTTCAAACAACCCAGTTACATTCTTTAAGTTACTTTAAAATATACAATTAAGTTATTATTGACTATAGTCACCCTATTGTGCTATTAAAGTGTGGATCTTATTCATTCTATTTTTTAATAAGTGAGAATGTACATATGTTTTCTTTTAAAGGATACTTGGGAGAGGAATTCCTGAGTCACATGGTAAATGTATGTTGACCTTTCTAAGAAACGGTCAAATAGTTTATCCAAGTGGCTATATTGTTTTACATTTCTACCAGCAATGTCTGAGAGTTCTAATTGCTCTACATCCTTGCTAACACTTGATATTCTCTGTCTTTTACATCTTAGCCATTTGAGTGGGGTATCTTATTGTGGTTTTCACTGTATTTTCTTTATGACTAAAGATGGGAGCATCTTTACATATGCTTTTTGGCATTCTATGTAATCATTTTGTGAAATTTCTGTTCAAATATTTTTTCCATTTTAATTGTGTTATTGGTCTTCTTTCTATAAAGTTATAAGAGTTCTTTATGTATTGTATCTACAAATCCTGGCCAGATAAATGTATTTTTTTCTAGAAGTTTTATAGTTTTGTTTTTATGTTTAGGTTTATAACCTATTTCAAATTAATTTTTGTGAATAGTGAAGTAAAGTTTAAGATTCACTTTTCCCCATTTGGATATCCAGTAGTTCCAGAACCATTTGTTCTCAAACACAGATTGACCATATACAGATGGGTGTTTTTCTGGAGTCTTTATTCTGTTTCATTGATCTGCGTGTCTATTTTTATGGCAATACCACTTTGTTTTCACTACTGTAGCATTATTAAGTCTTAAAATCAGATAATATGGGTACTTTGTTCTTATTTTTCAAAATAGCTTTGGGTGTTTTAGGTCTTTTACTTTTCCTTATAAATTCTAGAATCAGCTTGTCAGTTTCTACAATAAAGCCTTCTGGGATTTTGATTGATATTATGAAAAATCTATAGACCAATTTGGTGAAAATTGATGTCTAACCAATATTGAGTCTTCTGACATGAATATAGGTTATATCTTCATTTTTTAGGTCTTTATTTTGTCTCAGCAATATTTATTATTTTCAGTATAAGGCGTTGCATACTTTAAAAAAATTGTCCCTAATTATTTAACATTTTTTGATGATATTATAAATGGTAGTATTTTAAGATTTGAATTTCTAATTGTTTCTAGAATACAGAAGTAGAATTGATTTTAGGTATTGTTTTTGTATCCTACTACCTTCCTAAATCATTTGTTATTTCTAGTAGCTTTTTTCTAGGTTCCTTAGGATAGCCTATGTTCATGAGCATGTCATGTCTACTAATACAGGCATATTTACCTCACCTTTTCCAATTGGTATGCCTTTTATTTCCTTTTCTTACATTACTGCACTGGCTAGGCCTGCTAACAAAATGTTGAGTAAGAGTAGTGAGAGAAGGCATCGTTATTTCTGATTTTAGGGGAAAAGTGTTCAGTTTTTCACCATTAAGTATGATTTTTTATACATCAATTGAAGAAGTTCCATTCTCTCTCTAGTTTGCTGAGAGTAATTAACATGAATGAATTTAGATTTTTTTATTAAATGCCTTTTCTGCATTTATTGAGAGGATCATACTGTATTTCTCCTTTTTTTTGTTAATATAGTGAATTTGCGTTGATTCTTTTTCTTTTTTTTTGAAACGGAGTCTCACTCTGTCACCCAGGCTGGGGTGCAGTGGCGCCATCCTGGCTCACTGCAACCTCTGCCTCCCGATTTCAAGCGATTCTCCTGCCTCAGCTTCCTGAGTAGCTGGGAGTATAGGTGCCCACCACCACACCTGGCTCATTTTTTGTGTTTTTAGTAGAGACAGGGTTTCACCATGTTAGCCAGACTGGTGTTGAACTCTCAACCTCAGGTGATTTGCCTGCTTCGGCCTCCCAAAGTGCTAGGATTATAGGCATGAGCCACTGCACCCAGCTGCATTGATTATTGCTTTTCTATTGTTAAATTGTTTGTGTCTGGGGCAAACCCCATTTGAACATGGTGTTTTACTCTGTATTGCTGGGTTTAATTCTGCCAAAATACCAGTTATTTCATAAAATTTGGTACAAATCACGTAGGATTTCACGTACATTAATTCTGTTGAAAGAGATAGTGAGATGCAAGGTATAAAGTAGAGCAGTTGTTTTTCTAAAACTAAGAGTAAGACTGTAACAATCGAGGAAAATTGGTGATTTGTTTTATTGCTATAGTATGAACTGACACTAAGCCAAAGCTTTCTGTTTCATAGAAATGTCTCTAGAAACATAGGGACATTCATAGTGAATGTAATTTCCTAAGAATTTCCTTTCCTTTTTTGTTGAACTTGTCAGTTTATATTCTTACTCGTGAGTTATGAAAAACTTTATAAATGGACTTCAATTACTCTACCTGCCTTGAGAGTTGACAAATGCCTAGATGTTTTATGTGGACTCTGCAATCCAATATCAAAGCCTTTCTTCCCAACAGAATTTAAGTAATATAAACAAAAAAAAAGGGCATGGGGGAATGAAAATGTGCAGAGCAAAGTCCTTAGGAGTAAATCAGTTTGAGTGACGATATAAGGGTTATGCTTGTGTTACCATTGAGGATTGTTCTGTGTTGTATTATCTGGGGCTATATATGTAGAGTGGTCTGTAAGATTGCCACTAGATTTCTCACAATGAAATCTCGGCCTCTGGTGAGAGGTAAACGGAAAGTTCTGGTAAGAGGTAAAGTTCCAACTGGAGCCTTCAGGGAAGATGTGTTGTGAGTACGTAAAAATATTTAAGGAATAACCTTTACGTTTGTATAGAAGTGTGTGTATCTTTCTTTTCTTTTTTTTTAATTTTATTCAAGTTTTTTATTATTGAATTCACTTAACTACTTCAGATTCTCTAAACAGTGTACATTCATGGCACATATTTCTTCTTCTTTCTTTCTTTTTTTATTATACTTTAAGTTCTAGGGTACATGTGCATAACATGCAGGTTTGTTACATATGTATACTTATGCCAGTGTTGGTGTGCTGCACCCATCAACTCGTCAGCACCCATCAATTCATCATTTATATCATGTATAACTCCCCAATGCAATCCCTCCCTCCTCCCCCCTCCCCCCTCCCCATGATAGGCCCCAGTGCGTGATGTTCCCCTTCCCGAGTCCAAGTGATCTCATTGTTCAGTTCCCACCTATGAGTGAGAACATGCGGTGTTTGGTTTTCTGTTCTTGTGATAGTTTGCTGAGAATGATGGTTTCCAGCTGCATCCATGTCCCTACAAAGGACGCAAACTCATCCTTTTTTATGGCTGCATAGTATTCCATGGTGTATATGTGCCACATTTTCTTAATCCAGTCTGTCACAGATGGACATTTGGGTTGATTCCAAGTCTTTGCTATTGTGAATAGTGCCGCAATAAACATACGTGTACATGTGTCTTTGTAGTAGAATAATTTATAATCCTTTGGGTATATACCCAGTAGTGGGATGGCTGGGTCATATGGTACATCTAGTTCTAGATCCTTGAGGAATTGCCATACTGTTTTCCATAATGGTTGAACTAGTTTACAATCCCACCAACAGTGTAAAAGTGTTCCTATTTCTCCACATCCTCTCCAACACCTGTTGTTTCCTGACTTCTTAATGATTGCCATTCTAACTGGTGTGAGATGGTATCTCATTGTGGTTTTGATTTGCATTTCTCTGATGGCGAGTGATGATGAGCATTTTTTCATGTGTCTGTTGGCTGTATGAATATCTTCTTTTGAGAAATGTCTGTTCATATCCTTTCCCCACTTTTTGATGGGGTTGTTTGTTTTTTTCTCGTATATTTGTTTGAGTTCTTTGTAGATTCTGGATATTAGCCCTTGTCAGATGAGTAGGTTGCAAAAATTTTCTCCCATTCTGTAGGTTGCCTGTTCACTCTGATGGTAGTTTCTTTTGCTGTGCAAAAGCTCTTTAGTTTAATTAGATCCCATTTGTCAATTTTGGCTTTTGCTGCCGTTGCTTTTGGTGTTTTAGACATGAAGTCCTTGCCCATGCCTATGTCCTGAATGGTACTACCTAGATTTTCTTCTAGGGTTTTTATGGTATTAGGTCTAACATTTAAGTCTCTAATCCATCTTGAATTAATCTTCGTATAAGGGGTAAGGAAAGGATCCAGTTTCAGCTTTCTACTTATGGCTAGCCAATTTTCCCAGCACCATTTATTAAATAGGGAATCCTTTCCCCATTTCTTGTTTCTCTCAGGTTTGTCAAAGATCAGATGGCTGTAGATGTGCGGTATTATTTCTGAGGACTCTGTTCTGTTCCATTGGTCTATATCTCTGTTTTGGTACCAGTACCATGCTGTTTTGGTTACTGTAGCCTTGTAGTATAGTTTGAAGTCAGGTAGCGTGACGCCTCCAGCTTTGTCCTTTTGACTTAGGATTGTCTTGGCAATGCGGGCTCTTTTTTGGTTCCATATGAAGTTGAAAGCAGTTTTTTCCAATTCTGTGAAGAAACTCATTGGTAGCTTGATGGGGATGGCATTGAATCTATAAATAACCTTGGGGAGTATGGCCATTTTCACGATATTGATTCTTCCTATCCATGAGCATGGTATGTTCTTCCATTTGTTTGTGTCCTCTTTGATTTCACTGAGCAGTGGTTTGTAGTTCTCCTTGAAGAGGTCCTTGACATCCCTTGTAAGTTGGATTCCTAGGTATTTTATTCTCTTTGAAGCAATTGTGAATGGAAGTTCATTCCTGATTTGGCTCTCTGCTTGTCTGTTACTGGTGTATAAGAATGCTTGTGATTTTTGCACATTAATTTTGTATCCTGAGACTTTGCTGAAGTTGCTTATCAGCTTAAGGAGATTTTGGGCTGAGACAATGGGGTTTTCTAAATATACAATCATGTCATCTGCAAACAGGGACAATTTGACTTCTTCTTTTCCTAACTGGATACCCTTGATTTCTTTCTCTTGCCTGATTGCCCTAGCCAGAACTTCCAACACTATGTTGAATAGGAGTGGTGAGAGAGGGCATCCCTGTCTTGTGCCAGTTTTCAAAGGGAATTTTTCCAGTTTTTGCCCATTCAGTATGATATTAGCTGTGGGTTTGTCATAAATAGCTCTTATTATTTTGAGGTACGTTCCATCCATACCGAATTTATTGAGCGTTTTTAGCATGAAGGGCTGTTGAATTTTGTCAAAAGCCTTTTCTGCATCTATTGAGACAATCATGTGGTTCTTGTCTTTGGTTCTGTTTATATGCTGGATTACGTTTATTGATTTGCGAATGTTGAACCAGCCTTGCATCCCAGGGATGAAGCCCACTTGATCATGGTGGATAAGCTTTTTGATGTGCTGCTGAATCCGGTTTGCCAGTATTTTATTGAGAATTTTTGCATCAATGTTCATCAGGGATATTGGTCTAAAATTCTCTTTTTTTGTTGTGTCTCTGCCAGGCTTTGGTATCAGGATGATGTTGGCCTCATAAAATGAGTTAGGGAGGATTCCCTCTTTTTCTATTGATTGGAATAGTTTCAGAAGGAATGGTACCAGCTCCTCCTTGTACCTCTGGTAGAATTCAGCTGTGAATCCATCTGGTCCTGGACTTTTTTTGGTGGTTAGGCTATTAATTGTTGCCTCAATTTCAGAGCCTGCTATTGGTCTATTCAGGGATTCAACTTCTTCCTGGTTTAGCCTTGGGAGAGTGTAAGTGTCCAGGAAATTATCTATTTCTTCTAGATTTTCTAGTTGATTTGCGTAGAGGCGTTTATAGTATTCTCTGATGGTAGTTTGTATTTCTGTGGGGTCGGTGGTGATATCCCCTTTATCATTTTTTATTGCATCTATTTGATTCCTCTCTCTTTTCTTCTTTATTAGCCTTGCTAGCGGTCTGTCAATTTTGTTGATCTTTTCAAAAAACCAACTACTGGATTCATTGATTTTTTGGAGGGTTTTTTGTGTCTCTATCTCCTTCAGTTCGGCTCCGATCTTAGTTATTTCTTGCCTTCTGCTAGCTTTTGAATGTGTTTGCTCTTGCCTCTCTAGTTCTTTTAATTGTGATGTTAGAGTGTCAATTTTAGATCTTTCCTGCTTTCTCTTGTGGGCATTTAGTGCTATAAATTTCCCTCTACACACTGCTTTAAATGTGTCCCAGAGATTCTGGTATGTTGTATCTTTGTTCTCATTGGTTTCAAAGAACATCTTTATTTCCGCTTTCATTTCGTTATGTATCCAGTAGTCATTCAGGAGCAGGTTGTTCAGTTTCCATGTAGTTGAGTGGTTTTGATTGAGTTTCTTAGTCCTGAGTTCTAGTTTGATTGCAATGTGGTCTGAGAGACAGTTTGTTATAATTTCTGTTCTTTTACATTTGCTGAGGAGTGCTTTACTTCCCATTATGTGGTCAATTTTGGAATAAGTGCGATGTGGTGCTGAGAAGAATGTATATTCTGTTGATTTGGGGTGGAGAGTTCTATAGATGTCTATTAGGTCCGCTTGGTGCAGAGATGAGTTCAATTCCTGGATATCCTTGTTAACTTTCTGTCTCGTTGATCTGTCTAATGTTGACAGTGGAGTGTTGAAGTCTCCCATTATTATTGTATGGGAGTCTAAGTCTCTTTGTAAGTCTCTAAGGACTTGCTTTATGAATCTGGGTGCTCCTGTATTGGGTGCATATATATTTAGGAGAGTTAGCTCTTCCTGTTAAATTGATCCCTTTACCATTATGTAATGGCCTTCTTTGTCTCTTTTGATCTTTGATGGTTTAAAGTCTGTTTTATCAGAGACAAGGATTGCAACCCCTGCTTTTTTTTGTTCTCCATTTGCTTGGTAGATCTTCCTCCATCCCTTTATTTTGAGCCTATGTATGTCTCTGCATGTGAGATGGGTCTCCTGAATACAGCAGACTGATGGGTCTTGACTCTTTATCCAGTTTGCCAGTCTGTGTCTTTTAATTGGAGCATTTAGTCCATTAACATTTAAGGTTAATATTGTTATGTGTGAACTTGATCCTGCCATTATGATATTAACTGGTTATTTTGCTCGTTAGTTGATGCAGTTTCTTCCTAGCCTCGATGGTCTTTACATTTTGGCATGTTTTGTGATGGCTGGTACCGGTTGTTCCTTTCCATGTTTAGGGCTTCCTTCAGGGTCTCTTGTAAGGCAGGCCTGGTGGTGACAAAATCTCTAAGCATTTGCTTATCTGTAAAGGATTTTATTTCTCCTTCACTTATGAAACTTAATTTGGCTGGATATGAAATTCTGGGTTGAAAATTCTTTTCTTTAAGAACGTTGAATATTGGCCCCCACTCTCTTCTGGCTTGTAGGGTTTCTGCCGAGAGATCTGCTGTTAGTCTGATGGGCTTCCCTTTGTGGGTAACCCGACCTTTCTCTCTGGCTGCCCTTAAGATTTTTTCCTTCATTTCAACTTTGGTGAATCTGGCAATTATGTGTCTTGGAGTTGCTCTTCTGGAGGAGTATCTTTGTGGCGTTCTCTGTATTTCCTGAATTTGAATGTTGTCCTGCCCTACTAGGTTGGGGAAGTTCTCCTGGATGATATCCTGAAGAGTGTTTTCCAACTTGGTTCCATTTTCCCCCTCACTTTCAGGCACCCCAATCAGACGTAGATTTGGTCTTTTTACGTAATCCCATACTTCTTGCAGGCTTTGCTCATTTCTTTTTCTTCTTTTTTCTTTTGGTTTCTCTTCTCGCTTCATTTCATTCATTTGATCTTCAATCGCTGATACTCTTTCTTCCAGTTGATCGAGTCGGTTACTGAAGCTTGTGCATTTGTCACGTATTTCTCGTGTCATGGTTTTCATCTCTGTCATTTCGTTTATGATCTTCTCTGCATTAATTAGTCTAGCTGTCAATTCTTCCACTCTTTTTTCAAGATTTTTAGTTTCTTTGCGCTGGGTACATAATTCCTCCTTTAGCTCTGAGAGGTTTGATGGACTGAAGCCTTCTTCTCTCCTCTCGTCCAAGTCATTCTCTGACCAGCTTTGATGCGTTGCTGGCGATGGGCTGCGCTCCTTTGCAGGGGGAGATGCGCTCTTATTTTTTGAATTTCCAGCTTTTCTGCCCTGCTTCTTCCCCATCTTTGTGGTTTTATCTGTCTCTGGTCTTTGATGATGGTGACGTACTGATGGGGTTTTGGTATAGGTGTCCTTCCTGTTTGATAGTTTTCCTTCTGACAGTCAGAAGGACTGTCTGTTGGTCTGTTGGAGATTGCTTGAGGTCCACTCCAGACCCTGTTTGCCTGGGTATCAGCAGCAGAGGTTGCCGAAGATAGAATATTGCTGAACAGCGAGTGTACCTGTCTGATTCTTCCTTTGGAAGTTTCCTCTCAGGGGTGTACTTCACCCTGTGAGGTGTGGGGTGTCAGACTGCCCCTAGTGGGGGATGTCTCCCAGCTAGGCTACTCAGGGGTCAGGGACACACCTGAGCAGGCAGTCTGTCCGTTCTCAGATCTCAACCTCCGCGTTGGGAGATCCACGGCTCTCCCCAAAGCTGTCAGACAGAGTCGTTCACGTCTGCACCGGTTCCCGCTACTTCCCCTGTTGGTCTTCAGCTGTGCGCTGTCCCCAGAGGTGGAGACTACAGAGACAGGCAGGCTTCCTTGAGCTGCTGTGAGCTCCACCCAGTTCGAGCTTCCCAGCGGCTTTGTTTACCTACTTAAGCCTCAGCAATGGCGGGCGCCCCTCCCCCAGCGTCGCTGCTGCCTTGCGGATAGATCGCGGCAGACTGCTGTGTTAGCAGTGAGGGAGGCTCCGTGGGCGTGGGACCCTCCCGGCCAGGCGTGGGATATATTCTCCTGGTGTGCCTGTATGCTTACAGCGCAGTATTGGGGTGGGAGTTACCCGATTTTCCAGGTGTTGTGTGTCTCAGTTCCCCTGGCTAGGAAAACGGATCCCCTTCCCCCTTGCGCTTCCAGGTGAGGCAATGCCTCGCCCTGCTTCAGCTCTCGATGGTCAGGCTGCAGCAGCTGACCAGCACCGATTGTCCGGCACTCCCTAGTGAGATGACCCCAGTACCTCAGTTGAAAATGCAGAAATCACCGGTCTTCTGTGTCGCATTTCTCTGATGGCGAGTGATGATGAGCATTTTTTCATGTGTCTGTTGGCTGTACGAATGTCTTCTTTTGAGAAATGTCTGTTCATATCCTTTGCCCACTTTTTGATGGGGTTGTTTTTTTTTTCTTGTATGTTTGTTTGAGTTCTTTGTAGATTCTGGATATTAGCCCTTTGTCAGATGAGTAGATTGCAAAAATTTTCTCCCATTCTGTAGGTTGCCTGTTCACTCTGATGGTAGTTTCTTTTGCTGTGCAGAAGCTCTTTAGTTTAATTAGGTCCCATTTGTCAATTTTGGCTTTTGCTGCCGTTGCTTTTGGTGTTTTAGACATGAAGTCCTTGCCCATGCCTATGTCCTGAATGGTATTACCTAGGTTTTCTTCTAGGGTTTTTATGGTATTAGGTCTAACATTTAAGTCTCTAATGCATCTTGAATTAATCTTCGTATAAGGGGTAAGGAAAGGATCCAGTTTCAGCTTTCTACTTATGGCTAGCCAATTTTCCCAGCACCATTTATTAAATAGGGAATCCTTTCCCCATTTCTTGTTTCTCTCAGGTTTGTCAAAGATCAGATGGCTGTAGATGTGTGGTATTATTTCTGAGGACTCTGTTCTGTTCCATTGGTCTATATCTCTGTTTTGGTACCAGTACCATGCTGTTTTGGTTACTGTAGCCTTGTAGTATAGTTTGAAGTCAGGTAGCGTGACGCCTCCAGCTTTGTCCTTTTGACTTAGGATTGTCTTGGCAATGCGGGCTCTTTTATGGTTCCATATGAACTTTAAAGCAGTTTTTTCCAATTCTGTGAAGAAACTCATTGGTAGCTTGATGGGGATGGCGTTGAATCTATAAATAACCTTGAGCAGTATGGCCATTTTCATGATATTGATTCTTCCTATCCATGAGCATGGTATGTTCTTCCATTTGTTTGTATCCTCTTTTATTTCACTGAGCAGTGGTTTGTAGTTCTCTTTGAAGAGGTCCTTGACATCCCTTGTAAGTTGGATTCCTAGGTATTTTATTCTCTTTGAAGCAATTGTGAATTGAAGTTCATTCCTGATTTGGCTCTCTGTTTGTCTGTTACTGGTGTATAAGAATGCTTGTGATTTTTGCACATTAATTTTGTATCCTGAGACTTTGCTGAAGTTGCTTATCAGCTTAAGGAGATTCTGGGCTGAGACGATGGGGTTTTCTAAATATACAATCATGTCATCTGCAAACAGGGACAATTTGACTTCTTTTCCTAACTGGATACCCTTGATTTCTTTCTCTTGCCTGATTGCCCTAGCCAGAACTTCCAACACTATGTTGAATAGGAGTGGTGAGAGAGGGCATCCCTGTCTTGTGCCAGTTTTCAAAGGGAATTTTTCCAGTTTTTGCCCATTCAGTATGATATTGGCTGTGGGTTTGTCATAAATAGCTCTTATTATTTTGAGGTACGTTCCATGAATGCCGAATTTATTGAGCGTTTTTAGCATGAAGGGCTGTTGAATTTTGTCAAAAGCCTTTTCTGCATCTATTGAGATAATCATGTGGTTCTTGACTTTGGTTCTGTTTATATGCTGGATTATGTTTATTGATTTGCGAATGTTGAACCAGCCTTGCATCCCAGGGATGAAGCCCACTTGATCATGGTGGATAAGCTTTTTGATGTGCTGCTGAATCCAGTTTGCCAGTATTTTATTGAGGATTTTTGCATCGATGTTCATCAGGGATATTGGTCTAAAATTCTCTTTTTTTTGTTGTGTCTCTGCCAGGCTTTGGTATCAGGATGATGTTGGCCTCATAAAATGAGTTAGGGAGGATTCCCTCTTTTTCTATTGATTGGAATAGTTTCAGAAGGAATGGTACCAGCTCCTCCTTGTACCTCTGGTAGAATTCAGCTGTGCATCCATCTGGTCCTGGACTTTTTTTGGTGGTTAGGCTATTAATTGTTGCCTCAATTTCAGAGCCTGCTATTGGTCTATTCAGGGATTCAACTTCTTCCTGGTTTAGTCTTGGGAGAGTGTAAGTGTCCAGGAAATTATCCATTTCTTCTAGATTTTCTAGTTGATTTGCGTAGAGGTGTTTATAGTATTCTCTGATGGTAGTTTGTATTTCTGTGGGGTCGGTGGTGATATCCCCTTTAGCATTTTTTATTGCATCTATTTGATTCCTCTCTCTTTTCTTCTTTATTAGCCTTGCTAGCGGTCTGTCAATTTTGTTGATCTTTTCAAAAAACGAACTACTGGATTCATTGATTTTTTGGAGGGTTTTTTATGTCTCTGTCTCCTTCAGTTCTGCTCTGATCTTAGTTATTTCTTGCCTTCTGCTAGCTTTTGAATGTGTTTGCTCTTGCCTCTCTAGTTCTTTTAATTGTGATGTTAGAGTGTCAATTTTAGATCTTTCCTGCTTTCTCTTGTGGGCATTTAGTGCTATAAATTTCCCTCTACCCACTGCTTTAAATGTGTCCCAGAGATTCTGGTATGTTTTATCTTTGTTCTCATTGGTTTCAAAGAACATCTTTATTTCTGCCTTCATTTCATTATGTACCCAGTAGTCATTCAGGAGCAGGTTGTTCAGTTTCCATGTAGTTGAGCGGTTTTGATGGAGTTTCTTAGTCCTGAGTTCTAGTTTGATTGCACTGTGGTCTGAGAGACAGTTTGTTATAATTTCTGTTCTTTTACATTTGCTGAGGAGTGCTTTACTTCCCATTATGTGGTCAATTTTGGAGTAAGTGCGATGTGGTGCTGAGAAGAATGTATATTCTGTTGATTTGGGGTGGAGAGTTCTATAGATGTCTATTAGGTCCACTTGGTGCAGAGATGAGTTCAATTCCTGGATATCCTTGTTAACTTTCTGTCTCGTTGATCTGTCTAATGTTGACAGTGGAGTGTTGAAGTCTCCCATTATTATTGTATGGGAGTCTAAGTCTCTTTGTAAGTCTCTAAGGACTTGCTTTATGAATCTGGGTGCTCCTGTATTGGGTGCATATATATTTAGGATAGTTAGCTCTTCCTGTTGAATTGATCCCTTTATCATTATGTAATGGCCTTCTTTGTCTCTTTTGATCTTTGATGGTTTAAAGTCTGTTTTATCAGAGACTAGGATTGCAACCCCTGCTTTTTTTTGTTCTCCATTTGCTTGGTAGATCTTCCTCCATCCCTTTGTTTTGAGCCTATATATGTCTCTGCATGTGAGATGGGTCTCCTGAATACAGCAGACTGATGGGTCTTGACTCTTTATCCAGTTTGCCAGTCTGTGTCTTTTAATTGGAGCATTTAGTCCATTTACATTTAAGGTTAATATTGTTATGTGTGAACTTGATCCTGCCATTATGATATTAACTGGTTATTTTGCTCGTTAGTTGATGCAGTTTCTTCCTAGCCTCGATGGTCTTTACATTTTGGCATGTTTTTGCAATGGCTGGTACCGGTTGTTCCTTTCCATGTTTAGGGCTTCCTTCAGGGTCTCTTGTAAGGCAGGCCTGGTGGTGACAAAATCTCTAAGCATTTGCTTATCTGTAAAGGATTTTATTTCTCCCTCACTTATGAAACTTAGTTTGGCTGGATATGAAATTCTGGGTTGAAAATTCTTTTCTTTAAGAACGTTGAATATTGGCCCCCACTCTCTTCTGGCTTGTAGAGTTTCTGCCGAGAGATCTGCTGTTAGTCTGATGGGCTTCCCTTTGTGGGTAACCCGACCTTTCTCTCTGGCTGCCCTTAAGATTTTTTCCTTCATTTCAACTTTGGTGAATCTGGCAATTATGTGTCTTAGAGTTGCTCTTCTGGAGGAGTATCTTTGTGGCATTCTCTGTATTTCCTGAATTTGAATGTTGTCCTGCCCTACTAGGTTGGGGAAGTTCTCCTGGATGATATCCTGAAGAGTGTTTTCCAACTTGGTTCCATTTTCCCCCTCACTTTCAGGCACCCCAGTCAGACGTAGATTTGGTCTTTTTACATAATCCCATACTTCTTGTAGGCTTTGTTCATTTCTTTTTCTTCTTTTTTCTTTTGGTTTCTCTTCTCGCTTCATTTCATTCATTTGATCCTCAATCGCTGATACTCTTTCTTCCAGTTGATCGAGTCGGTTACTGAAGCTTGTGCATTTGTCACGTATTTCTCGTGTCATGGTTTTCATCTCTGTCATTTCGTTTATGACCTTCTCTGCATTAATTAGTCTAGCTGTCAATTCTTCCACTCTTTTTTCAAGATTTTTAGTTTCTTTGCGCTGGGTACGTAATTCCTCCTTTAGCTCTGAGAAGTTTGATGGACTGAAGCCTTCTTCTCTCATCTCGTCAAAGTCATTCTCTGACCAGGTTTGATGCATTGCTGGTGATGGGCTGCGCTCCTTTGCAGGGGGAGATGCGCTCTTATTTTTTGAATTTCCAGCTTTTCTGCCCTGCTTCTTCCCCATCTTTGTGGTTTTATCTGTCTCTGGTCTTTGATGATGGTGACGTACTGATGGGGTTTTGGTATAGGTGTCCTTCCTGTTTGATAGTTTTCCTTCTGACAGTCAGGACCCTCAGCTATAGGTCTGTTGGAGATTGCTTGAGGTCCACTCCAGACCCTGTTTGCCTGGGTATCAGCAGCAGAGGTTGCAGAAGATAGAATATTGCTGAACAGCGAGTGTACCTGTCTGATTCTTACTTTGGAAGCTTCCTCTCAGGGATGTACTCCACCCTGTGAGGTGTGGGGTGTCAGACTGCCCCTAGTGGGGGATGTCTCCCAGTTAGGCTACTCAGGGGTCAGGGACCCACTTGAGCAGGCAGTCTGTCCGTTCTCAGATCTCAACCTCGGTGTTGGGAGATCCACTGCTCTCTTCAAAGCTGTCAGACAGAGTCGTTCACGTCTGCTCAGGCCTCTGCTGTTTCCCCTGTTGTTTTTTTAGCTGAGCCCTGCCCCCAGAGGTGTAGTCTATGGAGACAGGCAGGTTTCCTTGAGCTGCTGTGAACTCCACCCAGTTCGAGCTTCCCAGCGGCTTTGTTTACCTACTTAAGCCTCAGCAATGGCGGGCGCCCTCCCCCAGCCTCGCTGCTGCCTTGCTGTTAGATCGCCACAGACTGCTGTGTTAACAATGAGGGAGGCTCCGTGGGCGTGGGACCCTCCCGGCCAGGTGAGGGATATATTCTTCTGGTGTGCCCATTGTAAAGCGCAGTATTGGGGTGGGAGTTACCCGATTTTCCAGGTGTTGTGTGTATCAGTTCCCCTGGGTAGGAAAAGGGATTCCCTTCCCCCTTGCGCTTCCCAGGTGAGGCGATGCCTCGCCCTGCTTCAGCTCTCGCTGGTCAGGCTGCAGCAGCTGACCAGCACCGATTGTCCGGCACTCCCTAGTGAGATGTCCCCAGTACCTCAGTTGAAAATGCAGAAATCACCGGTCTTCTGTGTCGCTCGCGCTGGGAGTTGGAGACTGGAGCTGTTCCTATTCGGCCATCTTGCTCCTCCCTCCGTGTGTATCTTTCTTTTGAGAGTACCATACTCATTTCCCAAGGACCTCCAGATTCTTCCAGTGCCTCTTGCCATGTCCACCTATAGAAAGAGATAGCCATCCCAAGAATAATCCAGAAGGCATGGTGTAGTCAGCAATCAGCAGTCAACATAGTTCCCGTATGTATGAGACTCAGGGGTTTTGCTCTAGTGTGAGGACTAGAAAGCAAGGTCTGCATACAGCTCAGTGGTACATTTTAGGGACACATCTAATGTCTGTTTATGGAATGTATGAATATTCAAATGAAAGAATGTTTGCTAGTTTAACCAAAAGTTATGATATCAGAACTACCTGCATGTGATAACTGTAGACACAGTGCAGTTATTCCTGGGATATAGATTTTAAACATTTGAGGAGTATGAACTCTTTATTGACAAGGAATGTTAGGGGAATGAGAAAGAGAGGGTTAGGTGCTACAGGTTTAGCCTTGTTAGGAAAGTAAGCAGAAGTCGGTGGTTCTTAAAGTGTCGCCTGTGTTCTGTGGATCAGTAACACCAGCATTACCTGAGATGTTAGAAATGCAAACTCTCAGGCTGTATCCCAGACCCATTTACTCAGAAACTCCGGAAGTGGGGGGCCAATCATTGGTATTTTAATAGGCCCTTTAGATAAGTCTGAATACAGTAAGGTTTGAGAATGCTGGTATAGCACGTTGGCTCTCAACTCTGGCTGCAAACTGATAGAATCACGTGAGAAGTTTTAAAAATATACTGATGGCTGGGCCCCAAACCAGATTGATCAAATTGGAATTTCTGAGAGTTGTGGACTTAATGTTTATTAACATTGGAGCAAGGATGTTTGTTATATATTCACCAAATGAATTTAATATTCAGTCAGAGATAAGAACCACTGACAAAGGGCACTGGTTTGATTGTATTGCTACTTTAGTTGTGGTTTTATATTTTATATTTTATTAAAGAAAAAACGTATATACAGAAAATTGTGTGTGCAACTTGATAAATTATTACAAGGTTAACATATCCATGTAGCCAACACCTGGGCCAAGGTATAGACCATTACCTGCACCTTACAATCTCCTTGAACTTTCTCCTAATCACTACCCTCTCCCACATCCTCTCATGTGATCACTACTTTGACTTCTAACATTATTGATTTGTTTGGTAGGGCATTATTTTTAAAAAGTGTGGTCCTATATCATTGACATCAAGATCATCTGATATTCCTATTAAACTACATATTCCTGGGACCCACTTCAGACCTTCTGAAAGGATGGAAGTAGAAATTTCCAGTAGGGATGGAAGTAGAAATTTTAAACAAATTCTATATTTATTCTTTTGCACTAAAATTTGAGAACAACTGTTAAAACAATTATTGCTATCACTCATTGCGACTCTCCTATGTGCCAATCCTATTCCAAGTGTTCTTTATATATGCATCTTATTTAATTGTTACAACAACAGTCTGAGATAAATCCTGTAACTATTGCCATTTTTCAGAAAGTTGAACAGAGGCTCGTTGAAGTTCAGTGACTTGTCCAAGATTATACTGCTGGTGAGAACTAGATGCAGTCTCCAGAGACTGCATGCTTAACATGCTTATTCTGTTTCCCTTAGGGAAAGCAGGTAAGAAATGTAGATGTATCAGAATAGCACTGCCCCATCACTGACCTTTTTTTTTTTTTTTTTTTTAAATTGATCTAAAATTAGGAAACGTTCCAAATTTCTGTTGGGAACAACCCTTGTTCCCTCTCCCTTCTTTTGTGTTCTTTTATTTTGCATACATTGTTCAAGATTCCCATATGAGGTCAGGTGCGGTGGCTCACGCCTGTAATCTCAGCACTTTGGGAGGCCAACTCAGGTGGATCACTTGAGGTCAGGAGTTCAAGACCACCCTGGCTGACATGGTGAAACCTGTCTGTACTAAAAGTACAAAAATTAGCTGGGCATGGTGGTGCACGTCTGTAGTCCCAGCTAAACAGGAGGCTGTGGCAGGAGAATCACTTGAACCCAGGAGGAGGAGGTTGCAGTGAGCCAAGATCGCACCACTGCACTCCAACCTGGTTGACTGTGCAAGACCCTGTCTCGAAATAAAAATAAAAATAAAAATAAATAAAAAAAGATTCCCATGTGAGAAAATAAAAATTATCATTAAAATTTTAGTGACTTAAGGTACTGTCCCTTTAGATGGTTTCTTAAAACAAAAAGAATTATTTAGTACTAAAAAGTGAAGTTTGGAATGGAGGATTTAGGCAATAGTAGATGGGCCATTTCAGGTGGAAATGGGATATGCTTCGGGGCGAGGGTCATATTAGAAATTACAGACCATATTTTGTGTGTGAGTGCTAGTACAATGTATCTCCTGGTCTGTTTGGTGGGAATGTCTGTTCGAAAGGAACTGCATTCTCATTTGCATTGAAATTTGAAAAGTAATACAACAGTTGAAATTCTTAGCTTCATCTTTTTAGTACAAGGGTTAGCAAATTATGGGCCCTTGGGGTAAATCTAGGCCTTGAGCTATGAATGGTTTTTACCTTGTTAAACGTAAAATTTAAAAAGACTATTGGCCTTTCTATTGGAACACTTGCTTAAGAACTGAGGACATTGCCTCTTGGCTTGCGAAACCTAAAATGTTCTGCTGGTATAGAAGATAATTCCAACATTGCAGTTTACGCCAACAAAAAAGGGGTGCAGTCATGTTTGTTTATAATATGAAAACATAAATATTTCTTATAAAACTTAATTAAAAAATGTTTGTTGGATGTGTGTGTGTGTATGTGTGTGTGTGCACGCACATGTGTGTGTAAGCCAGAGGCCTGGGATCCTCCTCTTAGTCGTGTTTGAGTGTAACCCAATACGGCAGTCTCTGGACTGTGATTATTGACTGACAATCAGCCTACCTGAGCCTCCCTTGCAGTTAGGCAATTAGATGAACATCCTTCCCTGTAGCACATCTGTATGTTCAAGGGCCTGCTTATTTTCTTCCCAAGAAACCAGTGAGCACTGGGTAACTATACCTACAAAACACAGCATAAGATTTTATTGTAATCTCTCAGACAGGCCTGGAGCTTGTTAGGAAAAATAAACTCTCCAAACCTGTTTTTCTAAACTCCTCCCATTACTGATTGCCTTCCTCATATCAGATGTTGATCTAGGTCCTTTACATGGTCTCATTTAATTCTCTTGACTTCACTGTGAGATATTATTATCTTCCTTTTACAGATGCAGAAATACTAGACACAGAGACTTTTCTTAGAGCGTTGGCTCTGATTCTCCAACACGTGATGCAGGGATAGGGAAACCAAACAGGTGTTAGGCAGAAACACAGAGGAAATCTCTACGTTGAATAATAACCTATGAGCATTATTATGTTAATGTGTAATTCATGTACAAATAGGAAGCCTCATTTTTTTTTTCTGGAATATGCAAGCAAATTCAAAAACATCCTTTACGCCCAGCAGGAATTTCAGGAGCAGATACTTGCTTTGCTGTTTGCTGCTTGTTTTCTATTTGTTCTGCAGGCCATGGCCACAGGCCAGCTCTATATGTAGGTGGGATAGAAAATGGCCCAAATGCTTGACTTCTCTGTAGCTACCAAGTGAGATTAAGGATTTGGGGCATGGGGCTTCCTTCCATTCCCCCATCTTTTTTGCCTATTTACTGATGCATGAAATGCATTTAACAAGGGACAAAAACTTTCAATCACTAGTTGAAGATACACTTCTTAGCAGCAACTCCCCAGTACTCTCATACCAATCCCTGTCTCAATTCTGGCACATATGCTGTGCAGAGAGGGACTGCAAGTTATACTTCCATGTCTGCAACATCCAGCACACTGTGAAGCCTAAAATAATTTGCTTATTAAATATTTGTTGAATGACTGAGAGCATACATTTGCACTTACGGAAAAATGACTGATACCAGAACTTTCCCTTATAACTGTTTTTGACAGGAATGAGTCTGGGTGCCTAATGGGTGAGGAAGGAGCTCCAGGAGAAGGGAAAAGAGCCAGAGAGAAGAGACAGAGAACACTAAAGCAAACTTAGTCTCTTTCACAATTTCCCTTACAGTCAACCTCATGTTGGCTAGCTGAAAATGGAGTGGTTTGAGCAACATGAGAAAAATCTCTTACACTTGTTCTTGTGCAAAATTAAGCCAATGGGTATAAGTCTTTCTAGTATCCAAAGTGCATAGCATGCTGCCTAGAACTATAATAGTATCAAAAATAATGAAGCCTCTTTTGGAAAATGAGTCTTAGCAGAACACTTCAGTTTTGTGTGTTGGCAGAGTTTTTGTTTTTGTTTTTTCTTTTTGTCTTCTATGACTTGTTTTTAGGATTTGGAGTTAGCAGCCATCTACTTCACTGACTTAATCTGTAGTTCCTAGGGGACTGTTGTGAGGCAATGTGCATTGAACCTAGTAAGCTGGAATGAGTGACCTGTCCACAGCAAACTGGAAGTGCTAGACTGGAAATGCTCAGAAATTAATCCCTCCAGGGAGTAGCCCTCAACCAATGAGTGATGGGAGTCTGAGGACAAATACTCCAGCCCCCCTGCCTCTCTGGGGAGACACCCTAGGTAGGTGTTTTATACTATTTCCCCTTTCCCATAGGATTCAGCTCCATTCACTTCCGGTGGTAACTGCTTGAGAACACAGTCTTTATTTGTAGCCTTTCCTTCCCCCCCTCACTTTCCACTCACCTACTGGAGGTAGTGCTTCTTGTGCCTCCTCTAGAAGCTTCTTGCATTTGAATTGTTGCCATGGGATCTGTTGAGAGAATGAGTGGCAGGGGAACCAAATGTGACAGAGAACCCAAATGAAGACAATGGGTTTTGCTCAGTAAACACAAGTATTTTGTGATCATCATTTAAAACAAGCTTGTCCAACCCTCCGCCTGCAGGCTGCATGTGGCCCAGGACAGCTTTGAATGTGGCCCAACACAAATTCACAAACTTTCTTAACACATTATGAGTTTTTTGCATTTTTTTTTTAACTCATCAGCTGTCATTAGTGTTAGTGTATTTTATGTGTGGCCCAAAACAATAATTCTTCTTCCATTGTGGCCCAGAGAGCCAAAAGTTTGGACACTTAAAAACTGCTGTGTGTGTGTGTGTGTGTGTGTGTGTTTTTTTTGTTTGTTTGTTTTGTTTTGTTTTGCTGTGTTGGGGGTGGGTAATGGAGGGACAGGAGTGGGCTGTATGGGTTTCCCTTGACACTTGACTTCCCTGGCTTACTGTGGGCTATTAACTCATTGGTGTTGAGGGGGTGAGAATCATTCTTGTCTACAAGTAACTGCATCATTCAGGAAAATCTCCTTTGCTTCACAGAGTCCTTTGCCATCGGCCTATTCATCAGCTCTGGTGCAGCTGATGTTGACGGCATTGCTCAGAGAGCCTCCTCGAAAAGCCCAGATGAGAAAAGCTATTTAGCTTCCATTTTAATCAGGTGCCAGTGCCTCTTTGACCTTGTCCTCGTGCACTTCCTTTTCCTCACCCGGCAGTGCACCAGCACTGGTGGATAAATAGAGCGTTTAGATGAGGGTAAGGGGTGAGGCTGCTCTGCTCCTTGCAATGTGTCTCCCTGAGTTACACAATGTGGGTTGCAGCCCTGTAGCACGGGACATAATAGGACAGCAATGTCAGACATTATGAACGTGTCAGGATGATGAATTTACTATTACAATATCACCATTGGCAGCACACATAATGCACTATATCTCAATCAGTCCTTTTCCATGGTTACATATTGTGTGGAATCAAGCTATTTTTTTTTCTTTTGGTTCTGAAGTGATGCTTGTAATGGTGGTGGTGAGAAGAGAGGCAGGAGTGGATAATTTTGGATAGCCTTGTGTAACTGTTTTTGGCAGGAGGCTAGGGTCTCTGGGGTGTGTGTGCGTGTGTGTGTATGAGAGAGAGAGAAACAAGAGAAACAGGAAGAGACAAAGAGGGAGAAAGAAAGAGAAAGACAGAGATGTGGGAAATGGGAACTGGGAGAGGGGAAAGAGGATGGAAGCAATAATATTATTAAAGTGGTTAAGCCTTAAAGTGAAAAGTCTTTATTAGAAGCCATTTAGGAAACTCACACCACATAAGAATTTACCTGTACTCCCCTTCCAGCACCAATTTGCTCAAACCTAGGGTGGGAAATTGGAAGCTGTTATTTGCAACCACTGCTGGGATATCAACCTGGAAAATGATCTTTAGCATCTCGTGTTTTCTCTGTTGCTTTCAGCTCTGCCGTGGACCCTCACTCAGCTTGTGGCTGCTGGTCACTGCCTGGAACCCTTAGGCACATCTCACTGATACACGACTGCTCCCCTCCATAGCATAAGCAGGGAGTTTGACCAGGGCGAGGCATCCTTTCCACTGCTGCCGTCTTCCTTTATTCTCCATTGCATTGTCAACACCAGACACAGGGCGATAGGAGTGTCTCTGACTTACTTTGCTGGAAAGTTGTGGGACAATTAAAGGAAATTAAAGGGTATGAGTTGAAAACTTAAATCTGTGTGATAAGTATGACCTTTCAGAGGGTCTATGAGAAAAACATCAAGAAATGAAATTCTTCACAGTAGGCTCCCTGTAGTAGGCCAATTAATAGTTAAACAAAGATGTCAGATTTTAATCCCTGGAGCCTATAAATGTTACCGTGTAAAGAAAACATGTTTTTGCAGATATGATTAGGCTAAGGATCTTGACATGGGGAGATTATGCTGGATTATCCAGGTGGGCCCTGAATCCAGTCACATGTGTCCTTAAAAGAGAGACAGGAGATTTTGCACAGAGAGAAGAAGCTGATGTGAAGACGGAGGCAGAGATTGGAGTGATGTAGCCTCAAGCCAAAGAGTGCGAATGGCTGCAAAGCCTTGAAGAGGCCAGGCCCAGGTGCTTCCTGAAAGCCTCTGGAGGCAGCATTATTCTGCTGATGCCTTGACTCCAGACTTTTGGGCTCCAGAACTGTGAGAGGAAACATTTGTATTTTCTTTTCTTTCTTTTTTTTCTTTTTCTTTTTTATTTTTTATGGAGATGGAGTCTCACTCTGTCACCCAGGCTGGACTGCAGTGGTGCGATCTCAGCTCACTGCAACCTGTGTCTCCCGGGTTCAAGCAATTCAGTGTGGTCCAGGGTGAACAGGGGTCTCTCTTTTGTGTCCTCTTTTTTTTTTTTTTCATGTTTTTAAATCAATTTATTTGTTTTTTCTTTTTTTAAATTATACTTTATTTTTTTTATTTTTATTTTTTATTATACTTTAAGTTATAGGGTACATGTGCATAACGTGCAGGTTTGTTACATATGTATACTTACGCCATGTTGGTGTGCTGCACCCATCAACTCGTCAGCACCCATCAATTCATCATTTATATCATGTATAACTCCCCAATGCAATCCCTCCCTCCTCCCCCCTCCCCCCTCCCCATGATAGGCCCCAGTGCGTGATGTTCCCCTTCCCGAGTCCAAGTGATCTCATTGTTCAGTTCCCACCTATGAGTGAGAACATGCGGTGTTTGGTTTTCTGTTCTTGTGATAGTTTGCTAAGAATGATGGTTTCCAGCTGCATCCATGTCCCTACAAAGGACGCAAACTCATCCTTTTTTATGGCTGCATAGTATTCCATGGTGTATATGTGCCACATTTTCTTAATCCAGTCTGTCACAGATGGACATTTGGGTTGATTCCAAGTCTTTGCTATTGTGAATAGTGCCTCAATAAACATACGTGTGCATGTGTCTTTGTAGTAGAATAATTTATAATCCTTTGGGTATATACCCAGTAGTGGGATGGCTGGGTCATATGGTACATCTAGTTCTAGATCCTTGAGGAATTGCCATACTGTTTTCCATAATGGTTGAACTAGTTTACAATCCCACCAACAGTGTAAAAGTGTTCCTATTTCTCCACATCCTCTCCAACACCTGTTGTTTCCTGACTTCTTAATGATTGCCATTCTAACTGGTGTGAGATGGTATCTCTATACTTTAAGTTCTGGGTTACATGTGCGGAATGTGCAGTTTTGTTGCATAGGTATACATGTGCCATGGTAGTTTGCTGCACCTATCAACCCGTCACCTATGTTAGGTATTTCTCCTAATGTTATCCCTCCCCTAGCCCCCACCCCCCAAAGGTCCTGGTATGTGATGTTCTCTTCCCTGTGTCCCTGTGTTCTCATTGTTCAACTCCCACATATGAGTGAGAACATGCGGTGTTTGGTTTTCTGATGTTGTGATAGTTTGCTGAGAATGATGGTTTCCAGCTTCATCCATGTCCCTGCAAAAGACATGAACCCATCCTTTTTTATGGCTGCATAGTATTCCATGGTGTATATGTGCCACATTTTCTTTATCCAGTCTACCATTGATGGACATTTGGGTTGATTCCAAGTCTTTGCTATTGTGAATAGTGCTGCAATAAACATAAGTGTGCATGTGTCTTTATCGTAGAATTATTTATAATCCTTTGGGTATATCCCCAGTAATGGGATTGCTGGGTCAAATGGTATTTCTAGTTCTAGACCCTTAAGGAATCACAAGCTGTCTTCCACAATGGTTGAACTAATTTACACTCCCATCAACAGTGTAAAAGTGTTCGTATTGTTCCACAACCTCTCCAGCATCTGTTGTTTCCTGACTTTTTAATGATTGCCATTCTAACTGGCTTGAGATGGTGTCTCACTGTGGTTTTGATTTGCATTTCTCTAATGACCAGTGATAATGAGCATTTTTTCATATGTCTGTTGGCTGTATAAATGTCTTCTTTTGAGAAGCATCTGCTCATATCCTTTGCCCATTTTTTGATGGGGTTGTTTGTTTTTTTCTTGTAAATTTGTTTAAGTTCTTTGTAGATTCTGGATATTAGCCCTTTGTCAGATGGAGAGATTGTAAAAATTTTCTCCCATTCTGTAGGTTGCCTGTTCACTCTGATGATAGTTTCTTTTGCTGTACAGAAACTCTTTAGTTTAATGAGATCCCATTTGTCAATTTTGGCTTTTGCTGCCGTTGCTTTTGGTATTTTAGACATGAAGTCTTTGCCCATGCCTATGTCCTGAATGGTTTTGCCTAGATTTTCTTCTAGGATATTTATGGTCCTAGGTCTTAGATTTAAGTCTTTGATCCATCTTGAGTTGATTTTTGTATAAGGAGTCAGGAAAGGATCCAGTTTCAGCTTTCTACTTATGGCTAGCCAATTTTCCCAGCACCATTTATTAAATAGGGAATCCTTTCCCCATTTCTTGTTTTTGTCAGGTTTGTCAAAGATCAGATGGCTGTAGATGTGTGGTATTATTTCTGAGGGCTCTGTTCTGTTCTATTGGTCTACATCTCTGTTTTGGTACCAGTACCAGTGCTGTTTTGGTTACTGTAGCCTTGTAGTAAAGTTTGAAGTCAGGTAGCGTGATGCCTCCAGCTTTGTTCTTCCTACCCAGGACTGTTTTGGCTATGTGGGCTCTTTTTTGGTTTCATATGAAGTTTAAAATAGTTGTTACCAATTCTGTGAGGAGAGTCAGTGGTAGCTTGATGGGGATAGCATTGAATCTATAAATTACTTTGGGCAGTATGGCCATTTTCACTGATATTGATTCTTCCTATCCATGAGCATGGAATGTTCTTCCATTTGTTTGTGTCCTCTCTGATTTCCTTGAACAGTGGTTTGTAGTTCTCCTTCAAGAGGTCCTTCACTTCCCTTGTAAATTGGATTCCTAGGTATTTTATTCTCTTAGTAGCAATTGTGAATGGGAGTTCAGTCATGATTTGGCTCTCTGTTTGTCTGTTACTGGTGTATAAGAATGCTTGTGATTTTTGCACATTGATTTTGTATCCTGAGACTTTGCTGAAGTTGCTTATCAGCTTAAGGAGATTTTGGGCTGAGACGATGGGGTTTTCTAAATATACAATCATGTCATCTGCAAACAGAGACAATCTGACTTCCTCTCTTTCTATTTGAATACCCTTTATTGCTTTTTCTTGCCTGATTGCCCTTGCCAGAACTTCCAATACTATGTTGAATAAGAGTGGTGAGAGAGGGCATCCTTGTCTTATGCCTGTTTTCAAAGGGAATGCTTCCAGTTTTTGCCCATTCAGTATGATATTGGCTATGGGTTTGTCATAAATAGCTCTAATTATTTTGAGATATGTTCCATTGATACCTAGTTTATTGAGAGTTTTTAGCATGAAAGACTGTTGAATTTTGTCGAAGGCCTTTTCTGCATCTATTGAGATAATCATGTGTTTTTTGTCATTGGTTCTGTTTATGTGATGGATTACGTTTATTGGTTTGCATTATGTTGAACCAGCCTTGCATCCCAGGGATGAAGCCAACTTGATCGTGGTGAATAAGCTTTTTGATTTGCTGCTGGATTCGGTTTGCCAGTATTTTATTAAGGATTTTTGCATTGATGTTCATCACAGATATTGGCCTAAAATCCTGGATTTGTGTGTGTGTGTGTGTGTGTGTGTGTGTGTGTGTGTGTCTCCGCCAGGCTTTGGTATCAGGATGATGCTGGCCTCATAAAATGAGTTAGGGAGAAGTCCCTCTTTTTCTATTGTTTGGAATAGTTTCAGAAGGAATGGTACCAGCTCCTCTTTATCTCTCTGATAGAATTTGGCTGTGAATCTGTCTGGTCCTGAACTTTTTTTGGTTGATAGGCTGTTAATTATTGCCTCAATTTCAGAACCTGTTATTAGTCTATTCAGAGATTCAACTTCTTCCGGGTTTAGTCTTTGGAGGGTGTATATGTCCAGGAATTTATCCATTTCTTCTAGATTTTCTAGTTTATTTGTGTAGAGGTGTTTATAGTATTCTTTGACGGTAGTTTGTATGTCTGTCGAATCGGTGGTGATATCCACTTTATCATTTTTTATTGTGTCTATTTGATTCTTCTCTCTTTTCTTTTTTATTCATCTTGCTAGCAGTCTATCTATTTTGTTGATATTTCAGAAAACCAGCTCCTGGATTCATTGATTTTTTGAAGTTTTTTTTGTGTCTCTATCTCCTTCAGTTCTGCTCTAATCTTAGCTATTTCTTGTCTTTTACTAGCTTTTGAATTTGTTTGCTCTTGCTTCTCTAATTCAATTAGTTGTGATTTTAGGGTGTCGATTTTAGATCTTTCTTGCTTTCTCTTGTGGGTATTTAGTGCTATAAATTTCCCTCTACACACTGCTTTAAATGTGTCCCAGAGATTCTGGTATGTTGTATCTTTTTTCTCATTTGTTTCAAAGAACATCTTTATTTCTGCCTTCATTTTGTTATTTACCCAGTAGGCATTCAGGAGCAGATTGTTCAGTTTCCACGTAGTTGTACGGTTTTGAGTGAGATTCTTGATCTTGAGTTCTAATTTGATTGCACTGTGGTCTGAGAGATGGTTTGTTATGATTTCTGTTCTATTACATTTGCCAATGAGTGTTTTACTTTCAATTATGTGATCAGTTTTAGAATAAGTGTGATGTGGTGCTGAGAAGAATGTATATTCAGTTGATTTGGGGTGGAGACTTCTGTAGATGTCTATTAGGTTAAGAGCTGAGTTCAAGTCTTAGATATCTTTTTTAATTTTCTGACTTGTTGATCTGTCTAATATTGACAGTGGGGTGTTAAATTCTCCCATTATTATTGTGTGGCAGTGTAAGTCTCTTTGTAAGTCTCTAAGAACTTGCTTTATGAATCTGGGTGCTCCTGTATTGGGTGCGCATATATTTAGGATAGTTAGCTCTTCCTGTTGAATTGGTCCCTTTACCGTTATGTAATGGCCTTCTTTGTCTCTTTTGATATTTGTTGGTTTAAAGTCCATTTTATCAGAGACCAGGATTGCAACCCCTGCTATTTTTTTTTTTTTTTTGCTTTCCATTTGCTTGTTAGATCCTCCTCCAACCCTTTATTTTGAGTCTATGTGTGTCTTTCACATGAGATGGCTCTCCTGAATACAGCACACCGATGGGTCTTCGCTCTATCCAATTTGCCAGTCTGTGTCTTTTAATTGGGGAATTTAGCCCATTTACATTTAAGATTAATATTGTTATGTGTGAAGTTATGTGTGAATTTGATCCTGTCATTATGATGCTAGCTGGTTATGTTGCCTGTTAATTGATGCAGTTTCTTCATAGCATTGATGGTCTTTACAATTTGGTATGTTTTTGCAGTGGCTGGTACCGGTTGTTTCTTTCCATGTTCAGTGCTTCCTTCAGGAGCTCCTGTAAGGCAGGCATGGTGGTGACAAAATCTCTCAGCATTTGCTTGTCTATAAAGGATTTTATTTCTCCTTCACTTATGAAGCTTAGTTTGGCTGGATATGAAATTCTGGGTTGAAAGTTCTTTTTTTTTTTTTTTTTTTTTTAAAGAATGTTGAAGAAGAAACTCTCTTCTTGCTTGTAGAGTTTCTGCAGAGAGATCTGCTGTTAGTCTGATGGTCTTCCCTTTGTGTGTAACCCAACCTTTCTCTCTGGCTGCCCTTAACATTTTTTCCTTCATTTCAACCTTGGTGAATCTGACAGTTATGTGTCTTGGGGTTGCTCTTCTCAAGGAGTATCTTAGTGGTGTTCTCTGTATTTCCTGAATTTGAATGTTGGCCTGTCTTGCTAGGTTGGGGAATTTCTCCTGGATAATATCCTGAGGAGTGTTTTTTAACTTGGTTCCATTCTCCCTGTCACTTTCAGGCACAGCAATCAAATGTAGATTTGGTCTTTTCACATAATCCCATATTTCTTGGAGGCTTTGTTCATTTCTTTTCACTTTTTTTCTCTAATCTTATTTTCTCACTTGATTTCATTAATTTGATATTCAATCACTGATATCCTTTCTTCTGCTTGATTGAATCAGCTATTGAAGCTTGTGAATACTTCTGGAATTTCTCGTACTGTGGTTTTCAGCTCCATCAGGTCGTTTAAACTCCTCTCTATGCTGGTTATTCTAGTTAGTCATTCATCTGATCACTTTTCAGGGTTTTTAGCTTCTTTTTGATGGGTTAGAACATGCTCCTTTAGCTCAGAGAAGTTTGTTATTACCAACCTTCTGAAGCCTACTTCTGTCAATTTGTCAAACTCATTCTCCATCCAGTTTTGTTCCCTTGCTGGTGGGGAGATGTTCTTTTGGAGGAGAAGAGGCATTCTGGTTTTTGGAATTTTCAGCCTTTCTGCTCTGGTTTCTCCCCATCTTTGTGGTTTTATCTACCTTTGATCTTTGATGTTGGTGACCTACGGATGGGGTTTTGGTGTGGATGTCCTTTGTGTTGATGTTGATGCTATTCCTTTCTGTTTGTTAGTTTTCCTTCTAACAGACCCCTCAGCTGCAGATTTGTTGGAGTTTTCTAGAGGTCCACTTCAGACGCTGTTTGGGTATCACCAGCGCAGGCTGCAAATCCACAAAGATTGCTGCCTGCTCCTTCCTCTGGAAGCTTCATCCCACAGGGGCACCTGCCTGTATGAGGTGTCTGTTGGCCCCTACTGGGAGATGTCTCCCAGTCAGGTTACATGGGGTTCAGGGACCCACTTAAGGAGGCAGTCTTTCTGTTATTGGAGCTTGAACGCCATGCTGAGAGAACCACTGCTGTCTTCAGAGCTGTCAGGTAGGGACGTTTACACCTGGAGAAACTGTCTGTGGCCTTTTGTTCAGATATGCCCTGCCCCCAGAGCTGAAATCTAGAGAGGCAGTAGGGCTTGCTGAGTTGTGGTGGGCTCTGCCCAGTTTGTGCTTCCCTGCCACTTTGTTTACACTGTGAGCATAGAACTGCCTACTCAAGCCTCAGTAACGGCAGACGCCCCTCCCCCTACCAAGCTCCCACTTGATTAATCTCAGACTGCTTCACTAGCAGTAAGCAACGCTCTGTCGGTGTGGGATGTGCCGAGCCAGGCATGGGAGGGGATCTCCTGGTCTGCCGGTTGTAAAGACCATGGAAAAAGCGCAGTATTTGGGCAGAAGTTTACCGCTCCTCCAGGTATAGTCACTCATGGTTTCCCTTGGCTGGGAAAGGGAAATCCCCTGAACCCTTGTGCTTCCTGGGTGAGGCAATGCCCCATCCTGCTTCGACTCACCCTCTGTGGGCTGCACTCACTGTCCAACCAGTCTCAATGAGATGAACCAGGTACCTCATTTGGAAATGCAGAAATCACCTCTCTTCTGCATTGATCTTGCTGGGAGCTGTAGACTGGAGCTGTTCCTATTCAGCCATCTTGGAAGTGATCCCCTTGTGTCCTCTTTAAGCTCTCACAACAATATGAGTGAATGCAGTTGCTCCTGTTTATTCTCTGATCTTACATGCATGCATGCATGCATGCGCACGTGGACACACACACACACACACTCGTTTTAGGGGTACACGTGAATTCTCAGAGAGTGCAGTCTAAACTCATATGGAGAAAGAAAAAGAACCCATCCCTAACTGCCTTGTAATTTGTAAGGTGTGATGCTTTCCACAGAGTCAGGCAACTATACTATTATGCCAAATAGAGCGGATTCCTTTCCTTTCTTCTCCCTTCCAAATTGCTTCCTTTTGGGATCTTGTGGAAACAGAGGGTCTAGTGCTGGACCATTGGGCTATTGGTGACTGTCCCCTTAGTTACCCAAAGATGAGCATTGAGATTATTGCCTTGAGAAGGATTCCATTAAAATATTAGTCTAGATTTTGCAAGGCAGAAGGCAGGTAACTGACTTACTTTCCAGCTTAGTCAGTTGACTGGGACAATGGGACTGTGGTCAGAAGGGCTGGGAGAGAAGAACTAGTTCTATCATAGAAGCAGGCAGAGGAAGCTCTGCTTTGCTTGGGGGTTGTGTCGCCAGCTGATGGTGTGGCACGATTTAAAGGAGGGCTAAGAGCTCTCATGCCCAAAGATACCCTAACCTCTATACCAGTCAAATTCTCACCATTACCAAGAGCTCGGTATGCTACAAATCTGGTTGTCTGGAAAGCAAAGTGGAGCCTTGGTCATGCTGTCTTTCTCAAGCTCCTCTCCCAGAATACCTTAACTATATTTGAGAATGTCCATCTCTTAACATCTCTGCTGATATTGTTAGAGACTTTTTAATCTTGTGTCACTCTTTTATGTAAGAAATATATGTGAAATACTCTAATTTTAATTCACATTTCTTTGATTACTAGTGAGATTAAACATCTTCTCATGTGTTTATTGACGATTTGGGTTTTTTTCTTCCAGAAATTTCCTATTAATAGACTTTGTTCTTTTTCTATTTGTGTAATTTAGGTTTCTCATATTATTAATTTGTAGAAATCCTTTAGGTATTCCTGAATATATAGTACAAATAGTTGTTGATATAACTTCTCCCAGTCAGTTGCTTGTCTTTTCACTTTATTTATTTTTTTAAGGGGGGGGTTATACGAGATTTTATATTTTTATGTAATTAAATTTATTAATCTTTTTTTCCTTATGGTTTGGCTTTTTGTATCTCATTTAATAAATCTTTCCCTACCCTTAGATCATGATATACAACTATATTTTCCTGTAAAAGTTTCAGAGTTTTTTTATATTTAAGTATTTTAATCCATGTGGATTTTAGTTTTTTTATATAATATAAAGTAGGGATATACATTACATATATATATTTCCATTTGGAATCCATGTTTTAGAGTTATTTATTTGGATTATAATGCCACCTTTATATGTGAGTATGTGCATATATGCATGTGTGTGTATATATATGTATATACGTGTATATATGTATATGTGTGTGTTTGTGTGTGTATACATAAATTTATATCATATATAATTTACGTTGCTGGGTGCAGTGGCTCACGACTGTAATCCCAGCACTTTAGGAGGCTGAAGTGGGCAGACTGCTTGAGCTTAGGAGTTCGAGACCAGCCTGAGCAACTTGGTGAAACCCTGTCTCTACAAAAAATACAAAACTAAGCTGGTGTGGTGGTGTGCACCTGTAGTCCCAGCTACTTGGGAGCTGAGGATCACTTGAGTCTGGGACTTTGAGGCTGCAACGAGCCGAAATCATGTCACTGCACTGCAGCCTGGGTGACAGAGTGAGACTCTGTCTCAAAATAATAATAATAATAAAATCAAACAAACAAAATGAATAAAGTGTCTGTTCTCTTCCATTGATCTGTTTGTCTATTTCTGCCCTAATACTCACAGTTTTAGTAATTACAGCTTAACAACAGTAAGCCTCCATATCTAGAACAGTAAAATTCCCCTCCTCCTCTAACTTCTTTAAAATTATCTTGACTATTATTTGCCTTTTACCATATTTTTGCATGTTTTAACATAATTGAGAACATGTTACATATATAATTTCATAACCTGCTACTTTTCACTTAACTTGATAACATATGCATTTTCAAATGTTATTAAAACTCTTGACATTTAAGACAGCTGAATAAAATACGATGCAGCACACAGGGAATAGCATAAGCTGTATCGTATTTTATTTAACCATTCCCGTATTGCTAGATAGTTGCTTTATTTCCATATTTTCTTGTTATAAGTAATAGTACCATAGTGAACATCTTTGTGTATAAAGTTTTCCCATCTTTAGGATGATTACACTAGAATATATTCTCAGAAATAGAATATAATTAAAATTTTATTTTTAAGAGAATTAAAAATTCTCCCCAGGAATTTTTGAGACCGTACATTTAACCAGGTCTTTATTAGCACTGAGTACTCTAATTTTTTAATTGAAAGATAAGCTCATCTTGTTTAATAATTTTGCCTCTAGCTGGCTCTGAAAAGACCAAATTTTCTGACAACACTGAGCAGTATTCCTAATATTGAGGAAGGAATGGACTAACAATAATTGTTTGCATGGGGTGGCATTTGAATGAGAAAGAGAAGGGCTTGAATAAATTAATCCCAAAGTGATTCTTCTATTTTCATGTCAGGAATGAGGATATTTCTGTTGATAGTTAACTAACTATTCTCATTTCTTCCTCATGTTCCCTGATTTCATATGCAGATTTTAGAATATAGGGCTTTTTGACAGATTATTTAAATCCCAGTGAGGTGGAACAGCATTCAGATTGTTTATAATGACTATCATCAGTGGCAAATTAGTTTAGCTTGTCTCAGAGTATTCTGTTTGACAGCTTCATGTTTATTTCACTCTATAGAGGCTGAAAAAGAAAACACGTGTAAAAGAGAACTTATTTTATTTGTCATTTAATTAAATGAGTAAGAAACACAATCAAGAATGTGTTTAGGACCCTGTCCTGGCCACAAAAAGAAGCTGACCCTGAAAGATGAAGCCAATTAGAGTTTCCTAGCAGGTTTGCTTTACTATTTTGTTTTTGACATACTAGTTTCTTTTTTATTGAACTCTGTCAAATTTGTATTTTTCTAGGCAGGAAATTTAAGAAATAAACAACTCATGGTAATTGCATGATTGCTTGACCTTTAGAATGTGTTATCTGTGACCCGTATCTTCTAGCCATGGGTTTTACAAATGATGCACTTTTACCTGTTACTTATTACAATCAAAAGGTTAAGAATATTTTTTAACAGACTCATCCTTGCGCACATGCCATGCTAATCTTCTTTATATCATTCCAGTTTTAGTGTATGTGCTGCCAAAGCAGGCATAAGAATAGTTTTAATGTTTCTGCAAATTTGCCTCTTGATGATCTGCTTGGATACTACTCTTTCTTTAGGGTCAACAGATGTTTTGTTCTAGGCCTGTCTGTTTCACCAGCTTCTAGTCAATGTCTCTAATTAGTACAAAGTAGTGTTGGTAGCGTAAATGGAACACAATAAGAAAGAGGGATTTATTCATAGGAAACATGTTATAATTTGCTTCCAATAATCTGGTTTCACAAAGAGAACATGGGTATGTAACTGGGACTGGACATTTATCAACAATGGGAAAGCAACCATTCACCAAGCTGAACTGCACGGGGGGTAGTGTAGGGAAGAGATTAGGAGAAGGGCTGCCTATACCAGAAACTGCCTGGGTTTGTATGCTGATGCCACTATATACTAGTTGTGTGATCTTGATCAAGTTTCTTAATCTCTCTGTGCGTCAGTTTACTCATCTATGAAATAAAGTTGTAAAGATTAAATTAGTTAACATTGTGTACATTGTGTGGCACATGTAATTACTCAGTAAATATTTGTGATTATTATTAGTTTCTATGTGGAATCTTGAACAAAGTCCAAAGGTGGTGAACACATTGGGTCTCAGGGAGACTTCTGGGGTCTCAGTCTATTCCAAAAGAATTACATGTTAGTGTCACAGGTTGAGTTCCCTTGGAAGCAGCCTCTGAGATTAGCATGCAGGAACTGTTCTGAGATTAGCACTAGGGACTGTTCTTGAGAATATCACCCGAGGAAGGGAAGAAGCAGATCGGGTGGAGGGAGTTGTTGGGCTGTGATGTTGTCTTAACAAAAGCCTCAGCTAGCCACATGGGAGTCTGAAGCTGGTATGGCCCTTAAGAGTTGTTCTGAGTTGGGGCTATAGGTGGAGGCCTTTATATTCCTCCATCAACCAGTCAGTGGCTGTGGGCTTCCCCAGGAAACCAGTGTGACCTTGGGAGCAGAAGGCTGTCTATATCCAAGGTGGTTCTGGAAGAGGAGGTGGTTCTGAGGACAATGTCAGCAGCACTCCCAGCAGTTGGGGGAATAAACTCTTCAATCCTGAAGGCTTACTGGGGTGGTACATCACAGTATCCACTGTAGCCAGAGTTCCATCGTGACCTTTGAGGTCACTGACTCCAACCTCACCTCCCACTCCTGTCTCACTTGCTCATCTGGTATTTAAGCCACCTCTAAGTGCCTACCTTACTGCACTTTGTCCCCTGACTTCCTGGTCAGATCTTCACATTCATCCCTGACCCCTGACACACAGTCATCCTCTTCTGTTTAGGTCTACTCCCATTCTAGGCAACTTCTCCATGTAAATGACCCAGTTAACAACACACTTGTTTCACAGTTCTTCATCACCCAGATTAAGTCAACTTCTTTCCATCATCATTACCCGCTCCAGATCAAGCCAACTCTGTTTCTCACCAGGACAGCTGCATTTGCCTTTCCAGACCCACATGTGCCCCAGTTTAAGCTGTTCTGCAGCATTGGGAGTGTTCTCAAGACATTGATGATGTCTTTCCTGCCCTGCTTAAAACTCGTAAGTGACTTTCTGTTGCGTTGAGAATAAACCCTTAACCCATGGGCTGCAAGGCTGTCTATATCCACATCTCTGGTTGCGTCTTGCACCACTATTCACAGTGTACTCTGCATTCTGGCTGTACTGACTTTCTAATTTATTTGAAAACTCCGTGATCCTCTTGCTGTCTTTGCATGTGCATTGCTCTCCATCTCTAATAAACCCCCACCTCATCACCTAGTCAATACATGCTTCATACTTCAGAAGCCATTGAATCATCTCTCCCTTAAGGAAGACTTCCCTGATTCTCGAGACTGTATGGGGCCTCCTATTACAGGCTCTGGAAATACATTTCCTTCTTCCCAGAACTTAGAACAAACTGCAATCATATATTTGCATGGTTTTGATTAATATTTGTCTTCTCTAGCATATCTGGAACTACTTGCCCTCAGATCTATTCCTTGTACTTTCCCTGGTTTGAACCTTGTTGCAGGCTATGGCTCCCAGCCTCCTGAGTCTATGAGCTTCAGACTGGGTTTGCCTAGTGTCAGGCAATACCAGGAAATTGGGGACTGGGGAGAAGAAGGAAGAGCTCTGACTCTCTCACTCTTTACTTTCACTACAGCTAAAAAACAGTTATATAGAAAATGCAGAAGCAGAATTTATAGATCTGTGTTTTATAGCAGTCTTTCATTGGAAGATTATTATAATGTGTATTTAATATGTATAATACTGTGTATTTCCTTCTCTTTCTTTTCTTCCTTTCCCCCACTATTCCCCGCTCTGTTTTCTTCCCCTCCCCTCCCTTCCCTTTCTCCTTCCTTCTTCCCTCCCTACCTCCCCTCTTCCTCCCTCTCTCCCCTCTTCCTCCCTCCCTCCCTTCCTTCCTTCTCTTCCTTCCTTCTTGCCTCCTTTCCTCCCTCCCTCCCTTCCTTCTCCCCGCTCTCCCTCCTTCCCTTCCTGCCTTCTAAACTCTTCCTTCCTTCTCCCATCCCCTCCCCTCCCCTCCCCTCCCCTCTCCTCCCCTTCTTCCCTCCCTTCCCTTCCTTCCTCCCTCCCTCCCTCCTTTCTCTGTTTCCAGTTTTCTCTGTTGTCTTTGGAGTTGAGCCCAGTCTCTGCCCTCCACTGCAAAACCCCATTGCAGTGGTTCCTACATCTATCATGATGGTCCTGAATGAAGTCTGCCTTACTGTTCTTTACCAAGTGTCATGAACAATTTTTTCTTTTGGAGATGACAAGATAAATTAATAAGAAAATTAAATTAATTAATTAATTAATTAATTAAGGAAAACCCCCAGAAGGAATACAATACTGGGGCCGGGGTGGCTGGAGTTTAGTTCTGGCTTTTTGCATTTTATATAATGTCAGTTGTAAGCTGTGATCTGATCTAAGCCAGTTTGTTTTTGCATAAGTGTGAGCCAACTATATATACAAAAAAAAAGATACAGCCAACTGTATCTTTTTCTTTGATCAACACCAGTTATGCAAAAACAAACTGGCTTAGGTCATAAAATTTATGATATTTTACTGGTATTTTTTGGGGGTTGATAATGGTAACCACCAAAAAGTTTAAGATGGACATATCTATATACTGGTATCAGGTTACCTTGACAGCAAGTCCAAGTCTTAAGATCAATTTCTCTACACACACAGGTTTTATATATAAGAACTTATTAGCAAGCAGTCACAAAAATCGTGAACATCAACTGATTTGTAAAGCTGATGGAACCTTACACTGTCCTATTAGCTGTCACCATGACATCTAGTATGTACTTATAAAAATTAAAAAAAATTTTAAAGTTAGTTGCAGAAAAAATAGTTCTTAGTAGAAATTTAAAACAAATGATATGGAGTGGCAAGTCTTATTTACTGGTGTTTATTTAAACCTTTCACTGTCCAAAAAGAATTTAAAGTGACTTATAGGGAAGAATAAAGATACATATGAAATAGTCACAAAAATAAGAATGAAGAGGAAAATTATAAAAGAAAAAGGGTGGAAATAAATATGCCAACCATAAAACTCCTATAAAGATTTTCAATTCAGATTTTTTCCCCTGAGCACCAGATTCACATATCCTGTTGCCTATTGGATTTGAATTATGATATTTGTACTTTGAGACAGGGTTGAATGTATGTTTGCATTAGTAAATTTAGGTTGTCCCTTAAGTTTTATCAGTTACCCTAACCAGAAATCCACATCTGAAGTGGGGCGAGCTAGTACTCTAATCAAGAAGCCCAGTTTCAGCACTATACAGTTGTACTATTAGACATACTTCTGTATCTTTTTCTTTGATCAACACCAGAGCTTTAATTAGCATAATGAATGTTAAAAACAGAGTTTCACTGATAAAATTAATAGCCTAGAGGATGTTAGAAATGAGATCTCAATGGAGAAATTAGTGATATTTTACTGGTATTTACTGAATAAAATATGTACTTTGGAGACACTCCTCTCTCTCATAAGACAGAGTGTAAGAAGATAGCAAAGTCCATAGTCTCAATCTTTATGAACAATACTTGAGATTTAATGTCTACATAGTCTTCTGTCCAGTCTTTGGGACTGAGGACTCTAGATACCTAATGCATTTGCCATAGGTGAACCTTTTTTTTTTTTTTCTTGAGACAGAGTCTCGCTCTGTCGCCAGGCTGGAGTGCAGTGGCGCGATCTTGGCTCACTGTAACCTCCACCTCCCAGGTTCAAGCAGTTCTCCTGCCTCAGCCTCTTGAGTAGCTGGAACTACAGGCGCATGCTACCACACCTGGCTAATTTTTGTATTTTTAGTAGAGATGGGGTTTCACCATATTGGCCAGGATGGTCTCTATCTCTTGACCTCGTGATCCGCCCGCCTTGGCCTCCCAAAGTCCTCAGATTACAGGCGTGAGCCACCCCGCCTGGCCAGGTGAACTTTTTATGAGAGTGTCTGTCTAGAACCATGGCACCTACTGGTGTCTCCCCGCTCACCTGACCTCTCTGGGATGCACTTCTTTTTTAAATTTTAATTTTTATGGGTATAAGTAGGTGTATATATTCATGGGGTATGTGAAATATTTTGATACAGGCATACGGTGTGTAATCACATCAGGGTAAATGGGTATCCATCACCTCAAGTATTTATAATTTCTTTGTGTTACAAACATTCCAATTATACTCTTTTAGTTATTTTTAAATGTACAATAAATTACTGTTGACTGTGGTCACCCTTTTGTGCTATCAAATTCTAGATCTTATTCTTTCTATCTAACTATATTTTTGTCACAATTAATCATCCCCACTCCTCTTCCCACCTGCCACCCACCACCCTTCCCAGCCTCTGATAAACCATTCTTCTACTCTTTATCTCCATGAATTCAATTGTTTTAATTTTTAGCTTACACATAGGAGTAAGAACATGTGAAGTTTGGCTTATTTCACTTAACACATGTCCTCCAGTTCCATCCATGTTGTTGCAAATGATAGGATCTCATTCTTTTTAAGGCTGAACAGTGCTCCTGTCTACATACACTACATTATGTTTTCTTTACCCATTTGTTTGCTGATGGACACTTAGGTTCTTTCCAAATCTTGGCTATTGTGAATAGTGCTGCAGTAAACATGGGAGTACAGATACCTCTTTGATATACTGATGCCCTTTCTTTTTGGTATATACCTAGCAGTGGGATTGCTGGAAAATACGGTAGTTCTATTTTTAGTTGTTTGAGGAACCTCCATAGTGTTCTCCAGGGTGCTGAACTTATTTCCATTCCCACCAGTGTCAGAGGATTCCCTTTTTTTCACAATCTTGTTTGTGTTCATTGGTCCCTATCTTTTGGATAAAAGACATTTAAACTGGGGTGAGATGATATCTCCTTGTAGTTTTCATTTGCATTTGTCTGATGATCAATGATTCTACAACTAACTTTTAAGACTATGTGCAGGGTATTTATTGTCCCTTCTATTTATTTATTTATACATACTTTAAGTTCTGGGGTACATGTGCAGAACGTGCAGGTTTGTTACATAGGTATTCACATGCCATTGTGGTTTGCTACATCCAAAACCTGTCATCTACATTAGATATTCCTCCTAATGCTCTCCCTCCCCGAGTCCTCCACCCCTTGACAGGCCCTGGTGTGTGATGTTACCTTCCCTGTGTCCATGTGTTCTCATTGTTCAACTCCCATTTATGAGTGAGAACATGCAGTGTTTGGTTTTCCGTTTCTGTGTTAGTTTGCTGAGAATCATGGTTGCCAGCTTCATCCATGTCCCTGCAAAGGATATGAACTCATCCTTTTTTATGGCTGGACAGAATTCCATGGTGTATGTGTGCCACATTTTCTTTATCCAGTCTATCATTGATGGACATTTGGGTTGGTTCCAAGTCTTTGCTATTGTGAATAGTGCTGCAATAAACATAAGTGTGCATGTGTCTTTATTGTAGAATTATTTATAATCCTTGGGTATATTCCCAGTAATGGGATTGCTGGGTCAAATGGTATTTCTAGTTCTAGATCCTTGAGGAATTGCCGCACTGTCTTCCACAATGGTTGAACTAATTTACACTCCCACCAACAGTGTAAAAGCATTCTATTTCTCCACCTCCGCCCAGCGTCTGTTGTTTCCTGACTTTTTAATGATCGCCATTTTAGCTGGAATGAGATGGTATTTCATTGTAGTTTTGATTTGCATTTCTCTAATGACCAGTGATGATGAGCTTTTTTTCCATTTGTTTGTTGGTAGGTCTACTTTTAGTGCTTTAAGGAATCTCTACTTTGTTTTCCGTAGTGGTTGTACTAGTTTACATCTCCTCCAGCAGTGTAGAAGTGTTCCCTCTTTACTGCATCCACGCCAACATCTACCAGTTTTGATTTTTTGATTATGGCTATTCTTGTGGGAGTAAGGTGGTATCACATTGAGATTTTGATTTGCATTTCCCTGATCATTAGGGATGTTGAGCATTTTTTCTTATGTTTGTTGGCCATTTGTATATCTTCTTTTGAGAATTGTCTATTCATGTCCTTAGCCCACTTTTTGATAGGATTGTTTTTTTTTCTTGCTAATTTGAGTTCGTTGTAGATTCCAGATATTAGTTCTTTGTCAGATGTTTAGATTGTGAAAATTTTCTTCCATTCTGTGGGTTGTCTGTTTACTCTGCTGACTGTTCCTTTTGCCAAGCAAAAACTCTTTAGTTTAGTATAGTCTCACCTATTTGTCTTTGTTTTTATTGCATTTGCCTTTGGGTTCTTGGTCATGAGCTCTGCCTGAGCCAATGTCTAGAAGGGTTTTTCCAATGATATCTTCTAGAAATTTATAGTTTCAGATCTTAGATTTAAGTCATTGATTCCATCTTGAGTTGATTTTTGTATAAGGTGAAAGATGAGGATCCAATTTCCTTCTACATGTGGCTTACCAGTTATCCCAGCACCTTTTGTTGAATAGGCTATCCTTTCCTCACTTTATGCTTTTGTTTGCTTTGTCAAAGATCAGTTGGCTGTAAGTATATGGCTTTATTTCTGGGTTCTCTATTCTGCACCACTGGTCTATGTGCCTATTTTTATACCAGTACGATGCTGTTTTGGTGAGCATAACCTTACAGTATAGTTTAAAATCAGGTAATGTGATGCTTCCAGATTTGTTCCTTTTGCTTAATCTTGCTTTGGCTATGTAAGCTCTTTTTAGGTTCCACATAAATTTTAGGATTTTTTTTTTCTAGTTCTGTGAGGAATGATTGTGGTATTTTTATGGAAATTGCATTGAATCTGTTGATTGTTTTTGGTAGTATGGTCATTTTCACAAGTCATTCTACCCATCCATGAGCATGGGATGTGTTTCCATTTGTGTCATCTATGATTTCTTTCAACAGTGTTCTGTAGTTTTCCTTGTAGAGGTCTTTCATCTCGACTTGGTTAGATACATTCCCAAGTTTTTTTTTTTTTTTTTTTTCAGCTATTATAAAAGGGGTTGCATTCTTGATTTGATTCTCAGCTTGGTTGCTGTTGGTATATAGAAGAGCTACTGATTTGTGTACATTAATTTTGTATCCTGAAACTTTGCTAAATTCATTTATCAGTTCTAGGAGCTTTTTGGAGGAGTCTTTAGGGTTTCCTAGGGATACAATCGTATCATCAGCAAACAGCAATAGTTTGATTTCCCCTTTGCCAATTTGGATCCCGTTTATTTCTTTCTTTCATCTGATTGCTCTGGCTGGGACTTCTAGTACTATGTTGAATAAAAGTGGTGAGAATGGGCATCCTTGTCTTTTTCCAGTTCTCAGAGGGAATGCTTTCAGCTTTCCCCCATTCAGTATTATGTTGGCTGTGAGTTTGTCATAAATGGCTTTTATTACATTGTATCCCTTGTATGCTGATTTTGCTGAGGGTTTTAATCATGAAGGGATGCTGGATTTTGTTAAATGCTTTTTCTGCATCTATTGAGATCATTTGATTTTTGTTTTTAATTCTGTTTATGTGGTGTTTCACATTTATTGACTTGCATATATGAAACCATTCCTGCATCCCTGGTATGAAACCCACTTGATCATGGTGCATTATCTTTTTGATATGTTGTTGGATTCGGTCAGCTAGTATTTTGTTAAGGATTTTTGCATCTGTGATTATCAGGAATATTACTCTGTAGTTTTCTTTTTTGGTTACATCCTTTCCAGGTTTTGGTATTAGGGTGATACTGGCTTCATAGAATGATTTAGGGAGGATTCCCTCTTTCTCTATTTTGTGGAATAGTGTCAATAGGATTGGTACCAATTCTTTGAGTGTTTCGTAGAATTCAGCTGTGAATCCATCTGGTCCTGGATTTTTTTTTTTTTTTTTGGTTGGTAATTTTTAAATTACAATTTCAATCTCACTGCTTGTTACTGGTCTCTTTATGGTATATAATTCTTCCTGATCTAAGCTAGGAGGGTTGTATATTTTCAGAAATTTATTATCTCCTCTAGGTTTTCTAGTTCATGCATGTAAAGGTGTTCATAGTAGCCTCGGATGATCTTTTGCATTTCTGTGGTGTTGGTTGTAATATCTGCCATTCTAATTGAGCTTATTTGGATTTTCTCTTCTTTTCTTGGTTAATCTTGCTAATGGTCTATCCATTTTATGTATCTTTTCAAAGAATCAGCTTTTTGTTTCATTTATCTTTTGTATATATTTTTTTGTTTCAATTTCATTTAGTTCTGCCCTGATCTTGGTTGTTTCCTTATCTCTGCTGGGTTTGGGTTTGCTTTGTTCTTGTTTCTCTAGTTCTTTGAGGTGTGACCTTAGATTGTCTGTTTGTGCTTTTTCAGACTCTTTGATGTAGGCATTTAGGACTATGAACTTTCCTCTTAGCACCACCGCCTTTGCTATATCCCAGAGGTTTTGATATGTTGTGTCACTGTTATTATTCAATTGGAAGAATTTTTATATTTGCACCTTGATTTCATTGTTCACCCAGTGATTTTTCAGGAGCAGGTTATTTAATTTCTATGTATTTGCATGTTCTTGAAGGTCCTTTTAGAGTTAATTTGCAGTTTTATTCCACTGTGGTCTGAGAGAGTACTTGATGTAATTTCAACTTACTGAGACTTGTTTTGTGGCCTATCATGTGGTCTATCTTGGAGAAAGTTCCATGTGCTGTTGAATAGAATGTATTTTCTGCATTTGTTGGGTAGAATGTTCTGTAAATATCTGTTAAGTCCATTTGTTCCAGGGTACAGTTTAAACCCATTGTTTCTTTGTTAATTTTCTGTCTTGATGACCTGTTTAGTGCTGTCAGTGAAATATCAAAGTCCCCCACTATTATCGTGTTTCTGTCTGTCTCATTTATTAGGTCTAGTAGTAATTGTTTTATAAATTTGGGAGCTCCAGTGTTAGGTGCATATATATTTAGGACTGTGATATTTTCATGTTGGACAACACCTTTTATCATTATATAGTGTCCCTCTTTGTCTTTTTTAACTGCTGTTGCTTTAAACAGCAGTTAAAGCTGTTGTTTTGTCTGATATAAGAATAGCTACTCCTCGTCACTTTTGGTGTCCATTTGCATGGAATATCTTTTTCTACCACTTTACCTTAAGTTTTTGTGAGTCCTTATGTGTTAGGTGAGTCTCTTGAAGACAGCAGATTCTTGGTTGGTGAATTCTTATCCATTCTGCCATTCTGCATCTTTTAAGTGGAGCATTCAGGTTATTTAAATTCAATGTTAGTATTGAGATGTGACTTACTGTTCTATTCATCATGCTAGTTTTTGCCTGAATACCTTTTTTTTTTTTTTTTTTTTTTTTTCATTGTGTTATTGTTTTAAAGGCCCTGTGAGATTTATGCTTTAAGGAGGTTCTGTTCTGGTGTATTTTGAGATTTTGTTTCAAGATTTAGAACTCCTTTTAGCAGTTCTTATATTACTGACTTGGTAGTGGCAAATGCTCCCAGCATTTGTTTGTCTGAAAAAGACTGTATCTTTCCTTCATTTATGAAGTTTAGTTTCACTGGATACAAAATTCTTGGCAGATAATTCTTTTGTTTAAAAAAGACTAATGAAAAAATCCCAATTCCTTCTGGCTTGTACTGGTTTCTGCTGAAAAATGTGCTGTTAATTGGAGAGGTTTTTCCTTTATAGGTTACCTGATGCTTTTGCCTCACAGGTTTTAAAAGTCTTTCCTTTGTCTTGACTTTAGATGGCCTGATGACTATGCGCCCAGGTAATAATTTTTTGCAATGAATTTCCGGGGTGTTCTTTAAGCTTCTTGTATTTGGATATCTAGATCTCCAGCAGGGCCAGGGAGAACTTTTCCTTGATTATTCCTCAAATAAGTTTTTCTTTTTTTTTCTGGTGCAATCAAATTTATTTTTTACTTTTAAAACTTTTTAAAAAATACATGATTATTGTAGACAAATATAGTAACATAGAGAAGTAAGTTAAAAAATTAAACATTTCCCAGAAAACCACCAATATGTAGTATTTTTTGATACAAAGTGATATTTTAATACTGTATACAATGTATAACAATCAAACCAGATATGCATTATCTCAAACATTTGTTATTTGTGTTGTGAACATTTAAAATCCTTTCTTCTAGACTTTTGACAATATACAATAAATTATAGTTAGCCATATTCATCCTACAGTGCTGCAGAACACCAGAACTCATTCCTCCTATCTAGCTGTAATTTTGTATCCAGTAACCAATCCCTGCCCATCCTAAGATGCACAATCTTAAATTGTGCTGATAAGTTATTAATTACTTAATTCTATCTAGTGTTATTGGCCTTAGCTATTTCAAAGTTTAAAGTAAGCAAGTATGGTGGAATTCTTTTTTTTTTTTTTTTGAGTGAGTGACCTGGTTTATTAGGTAAGAGGTAATTTAGTATGCATGTTTAAACAGTAGATCATTAGCACTTGTTATTATTTTTTTAATTTTATTTTTTATACTTTAAGTTCTAGGGTACCTGTGCACAACATGCAGGTTTGTTACATGTGTATACATGTGCCATGTTGGTGTGCTGCACCCATCAACTCATCAGCACCCATCAACTCGTCATTTACATCAGTTATAACTCCCAATGCCATCCCTCCCCGCTCTCCCCTCCCCATAATAGGCCCCAGTATGTGATGTTCCCCTACCCATGTCCAAGTGATCTCATTGTTCAATTCCCACCTATGGGTGAGAACATGCGATGTTTGGTTTTCTGTTCTTGCGATAGTTTGCTGAGAATGATGGTTTCCAGCTGCATCCGTGTCCCTACAAAGGACACAAACTCATCCTTTTTTTCTGGCTGTATACTACTCCATGGTGTATATGTGCCACACTTTCTTAATCCAATCTGTCACTGATGGACATTTGGGTTGATTCCAAGTCTTTGCTATTGTGAATAGTGCCGCAATAAACATGCATGTGCATGTGTCTTTATAGCAGCATGATTTATAATCCTTTGGGTATATATCCAGTAATGTGATGGCTGGGTCATATTGTATTTCTAGTTCTAGATCCTTGAAGAATCGCCATACTGTTTTTCACAATGGTTGAACTAATTTACACTCCCACCAACAGTGTAAAAGTGTTCCTATTTCTCCACATCCTCTCCAGCACCTCTTGTTTCCTGACTTTTTAATGGCTTCCATTCTAACTGGTGCGAGATGGTATCTCATTGTGGTTTTGATTTGCATTTCTCTGATGGCCAGTGATGATGAGCATTTTTTCATGTGTCTGTTGGCTGTATGCATGTCTTCTTTTGAGAAATGTCTGTTCATATCCTTTGCCCACTTTTTGATGGGGTTGTTTTTTTCTCGTAAATTTGTTTGAGTTCTTTGTAGGTTCTGGATATTAGCCCTTTGTCAGATGAGTAGACTGCAAAAATTTTCTCCCATTCTGTAGGTTGCCTGTTCACTCTGATGGTAGTTTCTTTTGCTGTGCAGAAGCTCTTTAGTTTAATTAGATTCCATTTGCCAATTTTGGCTTTTGTTGCCATTGTTTTTTGGTGTTTTAGACATGAAGCCCTTACCCATTCCTATGTCCTGAATGGTATTACCTAGGTTTTCTTCTAGGGTTTTTATGGTATTAGGTCTAACATTTAAGTCTCTAATCCATCTTGAATTAATTTTCGTGTAAGGAGTAAGGAAGGGATCCAGTTTCAACTTTCTGCTTATGGCTAGCCAATTTTCCCAGCACCATTTATTAAATAGGGAATCTTTTCCCCATTTCCTGTGTTTGTCAGGTTTGTCAAAGATCAGATGGCTGTAGATGTGTGGTATTATTTCTGAGGGCTCTTTTCTGTTACATTGGTCTACATCTCTGTTTTGGTACCAGTGCCATGCTGTTTTGGTGACTGTAGCCTTGTAGTATAGTTTGAAGTCAGATAGCATGATGCCTCCAGCTTTGTTCTTTTGATTTAGGATTGTCTTGGCAATGCGGAGCTCTTTTTTGGTTCCATATGAACTTTAAAGTAGTTTTTTCCAATTCTGTGAAGAAAGTCATTGGTAGCTTAATGGGGATGGCATTGAATCTATAAATTACCTTGGGCAGTATGGCCATTTTCATGATATTGATTCTTCCTATTCATGAGCATGGTATGTTCTTCCATTTGTTTGTGTCCTCTTTTATTTCACTGAGCAGTGGTTTGTAGTTCTCCTTGAAGAGGTCCTTTACATTCCTTGTAAGTTGTATTCCTAGGTATTTTATTCTCTTTGAAGCAATTGTGAATGGAAGTTCATTCCTGATTTGGCTCTCTGTTTGTCTGTTACTGGTGTATAAGAATGCTTGTGATTTTTGCACATTAATTGTGTATCCTGAGACTTTGCTGAAGTTGCTTATCAGCTTAAGGAGATTTTGGGCTGAGACGATGGGGTTTTCTAAATATACAATCATGTCATCTGCAAACAGGGACAATTTGACTTCTTCTTTTCCTAACTGAATACGCTTGGTTTCTTTCTCTTGCCTGATTGCCCTAGCCAGAACTTCCAACACTATGTTGAATAGGAGTGGTGAGAGAGGGCATCCCTGTCTTGTGCTAGTTTTCAAAGGGAATTTTTCCAGTTTTTGCCCATTCAGTATGATATTGGCTGTGGGTTTGTCATAAATAGCTCATATTATTTTGGGATACGTTCCATCAATACCAAATTTATTGAGTGTTTTTAGCATGAAGGGCTGTTGAATTTTGTCAAAAGCCTTTTCTGCATCTATTGAGATAATCATGTGGTTTTTGTCTTTGGTTCTGTTTGTATGCTGGATTACGTTTATTGATTTGCGAATGTTGAACCAGCCTTGCATCCCAGGGATGAAGCCCACTTGATCATGGTGGATAAGCTTTTTGATGTGCTGCTGGATTCGGTTTGCCAGTATTTTATTGAGGATTTTTGCATCAATGTTTATCAGGGATATTGGTCTAAAATTCTCTTTTTTTGTTGTGTCTCTGCCAGGTTTTGGTATCAGGATGATGTTGGCCTCATAAAATGAGTTAGGAAGGATTCCTTCTTTTTCTATTGATTGGAATAGTTTCAGAAGGAATGGTGCCAGCTTCTCCTTGTACCTCTGGTAGAATTCGGCTGTGAATCTGTCTGGTCCTGGACTTTTTTTGGTTGGTAGGCTCTTAATTATTGCCTCAATTTCAGAGCCTGTTATTGGTCTATTCAGGGATTCAACTTCTTCCTGGTTTAGTCTTGGGAGAGTGTAAGTGTCCAGGAAATTATCCATTTCTTCTAGGTTTTCTAGTTTATTTGCGTAGAGGTGTTTATAGTATTCTCTGATGGTAGTTTGTGTTTCTGTGGGGTCAGTGGTGATATCCCCTTTATCATTTTTTATTGCATCTATTTGATTCTTCTCTCTTTTCTTCTTTATTAGTCTTGCTAGCAGTCTATCAATTTTGTTGATCTTTTCAGAAAACCAATTCTTGGATTCATTGATTTTTTGGAGGGTTTTTTGTGTCTCTATCTCCTTCAATTCTGCTCTGATCTTAGTTATTTCTTGCCTTCTGCTAGCTTTTGAATGTGTTTGCTCTTGCTTCTCTAGTTCTTTTAATTGTGATGTTAGGGTGTCAATTTTAGATCTTTCCAGCTTTCTCTTGTGGGCATTTAGTGCTATAAATTTCCCTCTACACACTGCTTTAAATGTGTCCCAGAGATTCTGGTATGTTGTATCTTTGTTCTCATTGGTTTCAAAGAACATCTTTATTTCTGCCTTCATTTCGTTATGTACCTAGTAGTCAGTCAGGAGCAGGTTATTCAGTTTCCATGTGGTTGAGTGGTTTTGATTGAGTTTCTTAGTCCTGAGTTCTAGTTTGATTGCACTGTGGTCTGAGAGACAGTTTGTTATAATATCTGTTCTTTTACATTTGCTGAGGAGTGCTTTACTTCCCATTATGTGGTCAATTTTGGAATAAGTGTGATGTGGTGCTGAGAAGAATGTATATTCTGTTGATTTGGGGTGGAGAGTTCTGTAGATGTCTATTAGGTCCACTTGGTGCAGAGATGAGTTCAATTCCTGGATATCCTTGTTAACTTTCTGTCTCGTTGATCTGTCTAATGTTGACAGTGGGGTGTTGAAGTCTCCCATTATTATTGTATGGGAGTCTAAGTCTCTCTTTGTAAGTCTCTAAGGACTTGCTTTATGATTCTGGGTGCTCCTGTATTGGGTGCATATATATTTAGGATAGTTAGCTCTTCCTGTTGAATTGATCCCTTTACCATTGTGTAATGGCCTTCTTTGTCTCTTTTGATCTTTGATGGTTTAAAATCTGTTTTATCAGAGACTAGGATTGCAACCCCTGCTTTTTTTTGTTCTCCATTTGCTTGGTAGATCTTCTTCCATCCCTTTATTTTGAGCCTATGTGTGTCTCTGAATGTGAGATGGGTCTCCTGAATACAGCAAACTGATGGGTCTTGACTCTATCCAATTTGCCGGTCTATGTCTTTTAATTGGACCCTTTAGTCCATTTACATTTAAGGTTAATATTGTTACGTGTGAACTTGATCCTGTCATTGTGACCCTTTAGTCCATTTACATTTAAGGTTAATATTGTTATGTGTGAACTTGATCCTGTCATTGTGATATTAGCTGGTTCTTTTGCTCGTTAGTTGATGCAGTTTTTTCCTAGCATCGATGGTCTTTACATTTTGGCATGTTTTTGCAATGGCTGGTACCGGTTGTTCCTTTCCATGTTTAGTGCTTCCTTCAAGGTCTCTTGTAGGGCAGGTCTTGTGGTGACAAAATCTCTAAGCATTTGCTTGTCTGTAAAGGATTTTATTTCTTCTTCACTTATGAAACTTAGTTTGGCTGGATATGAAGTTCTGGATTGAAAATTCTTTAAGAATGTTGAATATTGGCCCCCACTCTCTTCTGGCTTGTAGAGTTTCTGCTGAGAGATCTGCTGTTAGTCTGATGGGCTTCCCTGTGTGGATAACTCTGCCTTTCTCTCTGGCTGCCCTTAACATTTTTTCCTTCATTTCAACTTTGGTGAATCTGGCAATTATGTGTCTTGGAGTTGCTCTTCTCGAGGAGTATCTTTGTGGTGTTCTCTGTATTTCCTGAATTTGAATGTTGGCCTGCCCTACTAGGTTGGGGAAGTTCTCCTGGATGATATCCTGAAGAGTGTTTTCTAACTTGGTTCCATTTTCCCCCTCACTTTCAGACACACCAATCAGACGTAGATTTGGTCTTTTCACATAATCTCATATTTCTTGGAGGATTTGTTCATTTATTTTTCCTCTTTTTTCTCTCGACTTCTCTTCTTGCTTCGTTTCATTCATTTGACTTCAATCATTGATACTCTTTCTTTCAGTTGATTGAGTCGGTTACTGAAGCTTGTGCATTTGTCTTGTATTTCTCATGTCATGTTTTTTATCTCTGTCAGTTCGTTTATGGCCTTCTCTGCATTGATTATTCTAGTTATCCATTCTTCCATTCTTTTTTCAAGATTTTTAGTTTCTTTGCACTGGTTACGTAGTTCTTCCTTTAGCTCTGAGAAGTTTGATGGACTGAAGCCTTCTTCTCTCAACTCGTCAAAGTCATTCTCCATCCAGCTTTGATCCATTGCTGGCAATGAACTGCGTTCCTTTGGAGGGGGAGATGCGTTCTGATTTTTTGAATTTCCAGCTTTTCTGCCCTGCTTTTTTCCCATCCCTTTCATCTTTGATGACTGGTGATGAACTGATGGGGTTTTGGTGTGGGTGTCTTTTCTGTTTGTTAGTTTTCCTTCTAATAGTCAGGACCCTCAGCTGTAGGTCTGTTGAAATTTGTTTGAGGTCCACTCCAGACACTGTTTGCCTGGGTATCAGCAGCGGAGGCTGCAGAAGATAGAATATTGCTGAACAGCGAGTGTTGCTGTCTTATTCTTGCTCTGGAAGCTTTGTCTCAGGGGTGTACCCCACTGTGTGAGGTGTGAGGTGTGAGGTGTCAGTCTGCATCTGGTGGGGGATGTCTCCCAGTTAGGCTACTCAGGGGTCAGGGACCCACTTGAGCAGGCAGTCTGTCCGTTCTCAGATCTCAACCTCCGTGCTGGTAGATCCACTGCTCTCTTCAAAGCTGTCAGACAGGGGCATTTACCTCTGCCAAGGTTTCTGCTGCTTTTTGTTTAGCTATGCCCTGTCCCCAAAGATGGAGTCTACAGAGACAGGCAGGCCCCCTTGAGTTGCGGTGGGCTGCACCCAGTTCGAGCTTCCAGGAGGCTTTGTTTACCTACTTAAGCCTCAGCAATGGCGGGCGCCCCTCCCCCAGCCTCGCTGCTGCCTTGCAGCTAGAGCTCAGACTGCTGTGCTAGCAGGGAGGGAGGCTTTGTGGGTGTGGGACCCTCCCATCCAGGTGTGGGATATAATCTCCTGGTGTGCCGTTTGCTAAGACCCTTGGTAAAGCGTAGTATTAGGGTGGGAGTTACCCGATTTTCCAGGTGTCGTGTGTCTCAGTTTCCCTCACTAGGAAAAGGGATTCCCTTCCCCCTTGTGCTTCCCAGGTGAGGCGATGCCTCACCCTGCTTCAGCTCTCGCTGGTCGGGCTGCACCAGCTGACCAGCACCGATTGTCTGGCACTCCCCAGTGAGATGAACCCAGTACCTCAGTTGAAAATGCAGAAATCACCCGTCGCTCCTGCTGGGAGCTGGAGGCTGAAGCTGCTCCTATTCAGCCATCTTGCTCTGGGAATCCTCAAATAAGTTTTTCAAATTTTTAGATCTCTTCTTTGGGAACAGCAGTTATTCTTAGGTTTGGTCATTTAACATAATCTCAAACTTCTTGGAGGGTTTGTTCCCCCCTAAACTTTTTTTTTTCTTTCTTTTTTTTTTTTTTGAGACAGAGGCTTGCTCTGTCTCTGAGGCTGGAGTGCAGTGGCATGATCTCGGCTCACTGCAACCTCTGCCACTTGGGTACAAGCAATTCTTGACCTCAGCCTCCTGAGTAGCTGGTATTATAGGCGTGTGCCACTATGCCCAGCTAATTTTTTGTATTTTTAGTAGAGACAGGGTTTCTCTATGTTGGCCAGGCTGGTCTTGAACTCCTAGTCTCAAGTGATCCATCTGCCTTAGCTTCCACAGTGCTAGAATTACAGGCATGAACCAACACACCCAGCCTGTTCTTTTTTTTTTTTGTTTTCATTTCCATTAATTTTTTGTATTATTATACTTTAAGTTCTGGGATACATGTGCAGAACGTGAAGGCTTGTTACATAGGTATACATGTGCCATGATGGTTTGCTGCACCCACCAACCCATCATTGAGGTTTTAAGCCCCCTACGCATTAGGTATTTCTCCTAATGCTATCTCTCCCCTTGCCCCCGCCCCCCGACTAGCCCCAGTGTGTGATGTTCCCCTCCCTGTGTCTGTATGTTCTCATTGTTCAACTCCAATTTATGAGTGAGAACATGCGGTGTTTGTCTTTCTGTTCCTGGGTTGGTTTGCTGTTTGCTGAGAATCATGGTTTCCAGCTTCATCCATGTCCTTGCAAAGGACATAAATTCATCATTTTTTTTATGGTTGCATAGTATTCCATTTTGTATATGTGCCACATTTTCTTTATCCAGTCTATCATTGATGGGCATTTGGGTTGGTTGTAAGTCTTTGCTATTGTCAATGGTGCTGCAATAAACATACTTGTACATGTGTCTTTATAGTAGAATGATTTATACTCCTTTGAGTATATGCCCACTAGTGGGATTGCTGGGTCAAATGGTATTTCTGGTTCTAGATCCTTGAGGAATTGCCACTTACACTCCCACCAACAGTGTGAAAACGTTCCTATTTCTCCATCTCCTCCCAGCATCTGTTGTTTCCTGACTTTTTAATGATCGCCATTTTAACTGGTGTGAGATGGTATCTCACTGTAGTTTTCATTTGCATTTCTCTAATGACCAGTAATGATGAGCTTTTTTCCATATGTTTATTGGCCAGATATATGTCTTTTGAGAAGTGTGTGTTGATATCCTTCACCCACTTTTTGATGGGGTTGATAGCTTTTTTCTTGTAAATTTAAGTTCCTTGTAGATTTTGGATATTAGCCCTTTGTCAGACGGATAGATTGTGAAATTTTTCTCCCATTCTGTAGGTTGCCTGTGTACTCCGATGATAGTTTCTTTTGCTGTGAAGAAGCACTTTAGTTTAATTAGATCCCATTTGTTAACTTTGGCTTTTGTTGCCATTGCTTTTGATATTTTAGTCATGAAGTCTTTGCCCATGCCTATGTCCTAAATGGTATTGTCCTAGGTTTTCTTCTAGGGTTTTTATAGTTTTAGTTTTAGGTCTTACATTTAAGTCTTTAATCCATCTTGAGTTAATTTTTGTATAAAATGTAAGGAAGGGGTCTAGTTTCAGTTTTCTGCATATGGCTAGCCAGTTTTCCCAGCACTGTTTATTAAATAGGGAAGCCTTTCTTGATTGCTTGTGTCAGATTTGTCAAAGATCAGATGGTTGTAGATGTGTGGTGGTATTTCTAAGGCCTCTGTTCTGTTCCATTGGTCTATATAGCTATTTTGGTACCAGTACCATGCTGTATTGGTTACTGTAGCATTGTAGTATAGTTTCAAGTCAGGTAGTGTGATGGCTCCAGCTTTGTTCTTTTTGCTTAGGATTGTCTTGGCTATACAGGCTCTTTTTTGGTTCTATATGAAATTTAAAGTAGTTTTTCTGATTCTATGAAGAAAGTCAGTGGTAGGTTGATGAGGGTAGCTTTGAATCTATAAATTACTTTGGGCAGTATGGCCATTTTCATGATATTGATCCTTCCTATTCATGAGCATGGAATGGTTTTCCATTTGTTTGTGTCCTCTCTTATTTCTTTGAGCAGTGCTTTGTAGTTCTCCTTGAAGAGGTCCTTCACATCCCTTGTAAGTTGTATTCCTAGGTATTTTATTCTCTTAGTAGCAATTGTGAAAGGGAGTTCACTCGATTTGGCTCTCTGATACTCTATTATTGGTGTATAAGAATGCTTGTGATTTTTGCACATTGATTTTGTATCCTGAGACTTTGCTGAAGTTGCTTATCAGTTTAAGGAGATTTTGGGCTGAGATGATGGGGTTTTCTAAATATGCAGTCATGTCATCTGCAAACAGAGACAATCTGACTTCCTTTCTTTCTGTTTGAATACCATTTATTTATTTCTCTTGTCTGATTGCCCTTGCCAGAACTTCCAATACAATGTTGAATAGGAGTGGTGAGAGAGGGCATCCTTGTCTTTTGCTGGTTTTCAAAGGGAATGCTTCCAGCTTTTGCCCATTCAGTATGATATTGGCTATGGGTTTGTCATAAATAGCTCTTATTATTTAGAGATGTTCCATTAATACCTAGTTTATTGAGGGTTTTTATCATGAAAGACTGTTGAATTTTATCAAAGGCCTTTTCTGCATCTATTGAATAGTCATGTGTTTTTTGTCATTGGTTCTGTTTATGTGTTTATGTTTATTTATTGATTTGCATATGTTGAACCAGCCTTGCATCCCAGGGATGAAGCCGACTTGATTGTGGTAGTCAAGCTTTTTGATGTGCTGCTGGATTCAGTTTTCCAGTATTTTATTGAGGATTTCGCATCGATGTTCATCAGGGATATTGGCCTGAAATTTTCTTTCTTTGTTTTGTCTCTGCTAGGTTTTGGTATCAGGATGATGCCACTTCACAAAACGAGTCAAGGATTCCCTCTTTTTCTATTGTTTGGAATAGTTTCAGAAGGAGTCCAGCTCCTCTTTATACCTCTGGTAGAATTTGGCTGTGAATCCATCTGGTCCTGGGCTTTTTTTGATTAGTAGGCTATTAATTACTGCCTCAATTCCAGAACTTGTTATTGGTCTATTCAGGGATTTGATTTCTTCCTGGGTTAGTCTTTGGAGGTATGTGTCCAGGAATTTATCCATTTCTTCTAGAATGTCTAGTTTATTTGCATAGAGATGTTTATAGTATTCTCTGATGGTAGTTTGTATTTCTGTGTGATCAGTGGTGATAGCCCCTTTATCACTTTATCATTTTTTATTGTGTCTATTTGATTCTTCTCTCTTTTCTTCTTTATTAGTCTGGCTAGTGGTTTATTTTGTTAATCTCCAAAAATCCGTTCCTGGATTCATTGATTTATTGAAGGATCTTTCTTTTCTCTATCTCCTTCAGTTCTGCTCTGATCTGAGTTATTTCTTGCCTTCTGCTAGCTTTTAAATTTGTTTGCTCTTGTTTCTCTAGTTCTTTTAATTGTGATTTTAGGGTGTCGATTTTAGATCATTCCCACTTTCTCCTGTGGGCATGTAGTGCTATAAATTTCCCTCTAAACACTGCTTTAGCTGTGTGTGTCCCAGAGATTCTGGTAAGTTGTATGTTTGTTCTCATTGGTTTCAAAGAACATCTTTATTTCTGCCTTCATTTGTTTATTTACCCAGTAGTCACTCAAGAGCAGTTTGTTCAGTTTCCATGTAGTTGTGCAATTCTAAGTGAGTTTCTTAGTCCTGAGTTCTAATTTGATTGCACTGTGGTCTGAGAGACTGTTTGTTATGATTTCTGTTCTTTTGCATTTGCTGAGGAGTGCTTTACTTCCAATTATGTGGTCAATTTTAGAATAAGTGCAATGTGGTGCTGAGAAGAATGTACATTCTGTTGGTTTGTGGTGGAGAGTTCTGTAGATGTCTATTAGGTCTTCTTGGTCCAGAGCTGAGTTCAAGGCCTGAATAACCTTTTTAATTTTCTGTCTCATTAATCTGTCTAATGTTGACAGTGGGGTGTTAAAGTCTCCCACTACTATTGTGTGGGAGTCTAAGTCTCTTTGTAGGTCTCTAAGAACTTGCCCTATGAATCTGGGTGCTCCTATATTGGGTGCATATATATTTAGTATAGTTAGCTCTTCTTGCTGCATTGATCCCTTTACCATTATGTAATGTCCTTCTTTGTCTATTTTGATCTTTGTTGGTTTTATCAGAGCCGAGGACTGCAACCCCTGCTTTTTTTTTGCTTTCTATTTGCTTGGTAAATATTCCCCCATCCCTTTATTTTGAGCCTATGTGTGTAAAGACACACACGTTGAGTTGGGTCTCCTGAATACAGCACACCAATGGGTCTTGACTACGCAGTTTGCCAGTCTGTGTCTATTCATGGGGGCATTTAGACCATTTACATTTATGGTTCATATTGTTATATATGAATTTGATCCTGTCATCAGGATGGTAGCAGGTTATTTTGTCCATTAATTGATGCAGTTTCTTCATAGCATTGATGTTCTTTACAATGTGGCATGTTTTTGCAGTGGCTGGTACTGGGTTTTCCTTTCCATATTTAATGCTTCCTTCAGGAGCTCTTGTAAGGCAGGTCTGGTGGTGACAAAATCCCTCAGCACTTGCTTGTCTCGTAAAGAATTTTATTTCTCCTTCACTTATGAAGCTTAGTTTGGCTGGATATGAAATTCTGGGTTGAAAATTCTTTTTTTAAAGAATGTTGAATATTGGCTCCAACTCTTTTCTGGCTTGTAGAGTTTCTGCAGAGAGATCTGCTGTTAGTCTAATGGGCTTCCCTTTGTAGGTAACCTGACCTTTCTCTGTGGCTGCCCTTAACATTTTTCCTTAGTTTCGACTTTGGTGAATCTGACGATTATGTGTCTTGGGGTTGCTCTTCTTGAGGAGTATCTTAATGGCATTCTCTGTATTTCCTGAATTTGAACATTGCCCTGTCTTGCTAGGTTGGGGAAATTCTCCCGGATAATATCCTGAAGTGTGTTTTCCAACTTGATTCCGTGCTCCTCGTTACCTTCAGCTGTACCAGTCAATCGTGAGTTTGGTCTTTTCATATAGTCCGATATTTCTTGGAGGCTTTGATTGTTCCTTTTCTTTCTTTTTTTTCTCTAATCTTGTCTTCATGCTTTATTTCATTAAGTTGATCTTCAATCTCTGATATTCTTTCTTCTGCTTGATCAGTTTAGCTATCGATACTGGTATATGCTTCACGAAGTTCTTGTGCTGTGTTTTTCAGCTCCATCAGGTTATTTATGTTCTTCTCTAAACTGGTTATTCTAGTTAGCAGTTTGTCTAACCTTTTTTCAGAGTTTTTAGCTTCCTTACTTTGTGTTAGAATATGCTCCCTTAGCTTGGAGGAATTTGCTATTACCCACCTTCTGAAGTCTACTTCTGAAAGTTCATCAAACTCATTCCTCATCCAGTTTTGTTCCCTTGCTGGCGAGGAGTTGTGATCCTTTGGAGGAGAAGAGGCATTCTGGTTTTTGGAATTTTCAGCATTTTTGTGCTGGTTTTTCCTCATCTTTATGGATTTATCTACCTTTGATCTTTGATGCCGATGACCTTTGGATGGGGTTTTTGCGTGAGTGTCCTTTTTGTTGATGTTGATGTTACTGCTTTCTGTTTGTTAGTTTTCCTTCTAATAGTCAGACCCCTCTTTTGCAGGTTTGCGGGTGATTGCTGGAGGTCAATTCCAGACCCTGATTGCCTGGGTATTACCAGCGGAGGCTGCAGAACAGCAAAGATTGCTGCCTGCTCCTTCCTCTGGATGCTTTGTCCCAGAGCAGCACCTGCCAGATGCCAGCCAGAGCTCTTCTGTATGAGGTGTCTGTCGACCCCTGCTGGAAGGTCTCTCCCAATTGGGAGGCACTTGAGGTCCAGGACCCACTTGAGGAGGCAGTCTGTCCCTTAGCAGAGCTTGAGCACTGTGCTGGGAGATCCACTGCTCTTTTCAGAGCCAGCAGGCAGGAACATTTAAGTCTGCTGAAGCTGCACCCACAGCCTACCTTCCACCAGGTGCTCTGTCAAGGGAGACAGGAATTTTATCTATAAGCCCTTGACTGAGGCTGCTGCCTTTCTTTCAGAGATGCCCTGCCCAGAGTGGAGGAATCTAGAGAAGCAGTCTGGCCACAATGGCTTTGTTGTACTGTGGTGGGTTGTGCACTGTCCGAACTTCCAGGCAGCTTTGCTTACACTGTGAGGGGAAAACCACCTACTCAACCACAGTAATGGTGGATGCTCCTCCTCACCTCCCCTACCAAGCTCCAGCATCCCAGTTCAACTTCAGACTTCTGTGCTGGCAGTGAGAATTTGAAGCCAGTGAATCTTAGCTTGCTGGGCTTTGTGGGGGTGAGACCTGCTGAGCAAGACCACTTGGCTCCCTGGCTTCAGCCCCCTTTCTAAGGGTGTAAATGGTTCTGTCTTGCTGGGTTTCCAGGCGCCACTGAGGTATGAAAAAACTCCGGCAGCTAGCTTGGTGTCTGCCCAAACAGCTACCCAGTTTTGTGCTTGAAACCCAGGCCACTGGTGGTGCAGGTACAGGAGGTAATCTCCTGGCGTGTGGGTTGCAAAAACTGTGGGAAAACGTAGTATCTAGGCCGGATAGCTCCGTTCCTCACAGCACAGCCCCTCACAGCTTCCCTTGGCTAGGGCAGGGAGTTCACCAGCCCCTTTCACTTCCCTGGGTGAGGTGATGCCCCACGCTGCTTCTGCTCACCCTCCATTTGCTGCACCCACTGTCTAACCAGTCCCAATGAGATGAACTGGGTGCCTCAGTTGGAAATGCAGAAATCACCCACCTTCTGTGTTCGTCTTGCTTGGAGCTGTGGACTGGAGCTGTTCCTATTTGGCCATCTTGCCAGATCCCGTCTTCATTTTTTTTATAAATTCTTTTTTCTTTGTTTTTGTTTGATTTTGTTAATTTGAAAGCCTTATCTTTGAGTTCTGAAGTTCTTACTTCTACTTTTTTGATGATATTGTTGAAACTTTCCAGTGTATTTTGCATTTCTCTAAGTGAGTCTTTCACTTCTAGAAATTGTGATTGCTTTTTATTTATGCTATCCATTTCTCTGGAGATTTTTTTGTCTATATGCTATATTATTTTTTAAAAATTTCTTTAAGTTGGTTTTCACCTTTCTCTGATGCCTCCTTGAATAGCTTAATAATCGACCCTCTAAATTCTTTTTCTGGCAATTCAGAGATTTTTTTCTTGGTTTGGATCCATTGTTGCTGAGCTAGTGTGATCTTTTGGGGGTGTTAAAGAACCTTGCTTTGTCATATTTCCAGAATTGTTTTTCTGGTTCTTTCTCATTTGGGTAGACTATGTCAGAGGAAAGATCTGGAGCTCAAGGGCTCCTGTTTGGGTTGTTTTGTCCCATGGAGTGATCCTGTGATGTGTTGCTCTCCCTCTTCCCCTAGGGGTGGAGCTTCCTGAGAGGTGGGCTGCAGTGATTGTTACCTCTCTTGCTGGTCTAGTCACCCAGCAGAGCTACTGGGCTCTGGGCTGATACTAGGGAGTATCTATAAACAGTCCTGTTATATGATCTGTCTTCAAGTCTCCCAACTGTGGATACCAGCACCTGCTTTAGTGGAGGTAGCAGGAGAGTGAAGTGGACTCTGTGAGGGTATTTGGTTGTAGTTTAGTTTAATGCTCTGGTTCTCTCAAATGCTGCTTGTGCTAGCAGTGGAGTTGTTGTGTGGACAGACTCAGGACCTCTGGTTAGCCAGGATGTTATAAGTGATGGAGTTAGCTGTTGTTTTCTCCTTTCTTGGAGCAGGGTTTTTCTTTTTCTTTTATGAGTTGCTCTAATGATTTGAGTTGGTTGGCCTCCAGCCAGCAGGTGGCACTTTCAAGAAAGCATCAGTAGTAGTAGTACAGGAGAGACACAAGCTTACCACAAAGGTCACCTGGATAAGTATTTGGGTTTCTCAGGTGATAGGCAAGGCCATAGAGCTCCCAAGAGATTATGTCCTTTTGTCTTTGGCTACCAGGGTGGGTAGAGAAAGACCTTGGAGTAGGGGGAGGGTTAGACATGTCTGAGCTCAGACTCTTTTTTGGCGGGGCTTGCTGAAGCCACTGTGGGGATGGGGTTGTGGTTCTCAGGTCAATGGGGTTATGTTCCCAGGGGGATTGTGGCCACCTCTGCTGCATCATACAGGTTTCCAGGGAAGTGACAGAAGGCCAGCAGTGATAGGCCTCACTCAGCTCTCACACAGCCAGCAAGGCCAGTCTCTTTCCCACCATGCCCCACCAATAGCATCAAGTTTATATACAGGCAGCGGGTGAGCAGGGCTGAGAACTTGCCCCAGACTATAAACCTCCCTGCTGAGAAAGCAAGAAGAGCTTTCAGGCCCCACCTCTCCCTGCATGCTGTGGCTTCTGTGCTTGTATCTGCATTTCCCATTCACCCACCCCTGATTCTGCCCAGGAAAATTTATGCTTGGTCAAAATTTTTAGAAAGCTCAGCTTGAAGTTTCCTTCTCCTTGTGGTCCTTTTCGAATTTCACTGGCAGCGTCTCCGACCACCCGTTCCAAGGATCCCTGTGAGATAGAGTCTTCCCTGGGGACTGAGAGTGCCTACGGGGCTCTTCCTGCTGCTTTTTCTACTTTTATATTTCTCTCAGCTCTCTCAATCTGTTTCATCTCTAGGTAAGGTTAAGTTCTTATCCCATGATCTAGATTTTCAGGTTCCCCAGTGAGGATGTGTGTTTGGAGGTAGACTTTCTCCCTTCTCACACTTTGGAAACTCACAGTTTTTTGGCTGTCTTGCAGAGTTTGCAGCAGCAAGCTGCTTCTTTCAAAGGGTCTGTGAATTCTTTCAGTTTTCTTGGTATGTTCCTGCAGTAGTTCTTGGAGCAAAAGTTCATGATGTGAGTCTTCACATGCTGTTCTGTTCATTCCAGTGGGAGTTGCAAGTTAGTCCCTATACTTTCATGGTTACCTTTGAATCTAGATTAAGTCTGCATCCTTGGCTTACCAAAGTTTAGTATAATCTTTCAACTCCATTTCTTTATTTTTAACTTGCATTTTACTTTTAGGGTTATATTTACAGGTTCGTTACATAGACAAACTTATATCATGCGGGTTTGTTGTACAGGGTATTTCATCACCCAGGTGTTAAGCCTAGTACCCATTAGTTATTTTGATCACCCTATGCAGCCATAAAAAAGAATGAGATCCTCTCCTTTGCAAGGACGTGGATGGAGCAGGAGGCCATTATTCTTAGCAAACTAACACAGGAACAGAAAACCAAATACCACATGTTCTCACTTATAAGTAGAAGCTAAATGATGAGAACACATTTCTTTATCTCTAGTTGTTTACTTTTGTCTTCAGTCTCATTGTCTTGTCAACTCATGTTTCTTGGTAATTTTGACTGAATGCTAAAGATTATGAAAAACTAGAGATAAGTTGTAGCTCTAGATGTTATCTCCCTCTCAGGGAAAATTTATATTTGCATTTATGTAGGCTAGGTACACTAGCAATCCCAGATCTTCTTAATCAAATCAGCGTTTGAAATGATAAGAAGTTGAGTTTCAACCTCTGCTGATTTGTTTTTAGTTTATTCTTACTCATAGTGGGTAGGTCCTCAGGATCTCAACCAAATGTCAGCTGCTGCCCACTTCCCAGTGGACTCTGAATTCCAGTTCTTGTCATCATAGTCCTGTGGGTCTGTTGAAACCTCTGATGAGCTTCTGAGCCTCTCAGCTGTTTCTCCTGGAACGCTGGCAGAGTTCTTTGGTAGAAAAGCAGCTCCGAAGTCCTGGCCCACTTCTTGGGTTTCCTTATTCTTCTGTATGATGGCTATGCAATTCTTCAATGCTTTATTATCTCTCTGATGCCCTCAAACAGATTTTTTAAAATACTTATTCAGTTTTTCAAGTAGTTTTCAGCAACATGTTTGGTCTAATCACTGTATGCATTAATGAACCCTCTTTTCTATGCCTTTATTTCTCAAAAGACTATATTCTTTGTACTCAAGAATTTCTGGACTAAATACAGTGACTGCTTTAAATTATGATGAGAATATTTATTTAAATATGCTTGAGATTGAATAAAAAGATATGCCAATTTATTAAATAATTACTTTTTCCAGTTGAACTATCTCCTTATGTCACAAGTTCTCTTTTAAACTTGCCCCAATTATAGGCAAAATAACCCTAAATTTCTTTCCTTAGTCTTTTTTTTTTTTAAATGGGACATTTATTTTTGGCACAGTGTGAGTAAATCAAGTCCTTTCCTTAGTCTTTTAGCACATCGGAGATTGGATTTTAAATAAAACAGGACTTCTGAACCAACTACATAAGTCAGCTGGGATCAGGAAACTATACTTCGTAAGTTTAAATCTTTTTAGGTTTCTTATGTTTTTTAATTCAACTTAGAAATTAACTTTTCTGGTCTGGGGACAAATGAAGTGGATTTTGGTTTTGTTCACATTTGAGCTACAGTATTAAAGAGGAAATAATATTCTCCTGAGTGTCAGAGTGTTGACAACAAGGTGGAATTGGAATAAGAGACTCTTTCAGAAAGAGATAGATGAAAGTCAACAGGAAATAAACGAATTTCCTACAAATCTACTCACCACTAAGAACGTTTCCTCCAAGAGCTTATTTCTGCTCCATCATTGTAAAGGTTTTGTCACCTTCATGCAGTTTCTCTCATTTAGTAGACAGAACTCACTGTGGATTATATCATTACTTATCATCACCTATGCCATGGTGTTATATCATCCCCACTTATTAGTTGCATTGTCCTAGCTAAGCATTGTACCACAATGTACCACCAAACCAAGGAAAACTGAACTGATTTAGTCATTCTTCCTGTTCCCCTGAACCTAGAACACTTGGGGTTTGACATTTTTTTTTGGACTGGGAAAACAGTGTAAATTTATGTAGGAAGCAACAATTCTCCAGAGATATGAGCGAGCCAAAATCAATTTCTTTTCATGTTACATAACTAGACTGAAAATGACTGAGTAAAATGGAAGGAAGTAAAGTGAAATGTTCAAAGTGGGTTTCAATGGAAGAATTTTAATGTCACAGCTTATCACATATGGGTATATCACCCATAGTATTTGGACAGCTATGGTTAGAAAGAAAAACAAGATGTTTCATATTCTATGGGGCAGAAAATGTGCTCACAGTATTTTTTTATTTAGTGAGGTTTGTCGCCTATTTTCTAGAAAATGTTACTTTATTTAGTGATGTGTATATATGCGTAAAATCCTACACATTACTTCTGATTATACTGGTTACTTACAACTTTTCATATGGGGGTTATTATCATTTTATAGTTTATATATGCACATTATATTAAATATTTCTTTAGTGTCAATGGGAAAATAAATCATTGGTATGAGAAAACACTGGCATTGTAAGGTATTCATCTGGAATTATTCAACCTTTCACAAACAAATGAGAAAGATTATAGGATTAGACCAAATCCTGGATTTCTTTCCCTCTCTGCCCATCTGTATTCATTATAGTTGAAAGACAGACAAATGAGGCTATTGGTAGCTCAGTCTTTAAAGCTTTATTACAATTTAAAAGCATTGAAAGAGAGAGAAAATGGAAAAATCTTATCAAAGGCTGGAAATGATCATCATATTAAGTAGTTGAATATTCCTGTTTAAAGACAATGAAGAATGAAGATAGGTGATGTAAAGATATGACTTCCTTATTGGTATTACTCTATATTCTCAATTTCAAAGAGATTGAGCACAGAGCTGTTACAGTCCTATGCAGAATGTAGAACTTACAATTGAGCACATAAATGAAATAGGTCAGTGGTTTTCAGTTCCATATAAATTGCACAAGGCAAGCCCACAGCCTTGGCTAGAACTCACACCAGAACCAAGACTTCTCTGGACTGTTGATCTGGCCATTGTTGTCCTTTCTGGACTCCAAGAGAGTGGACAGAGAAAAGGACACAGCCAGGGAGCACAAAGCTGCCCCAGGAAATGCAAAAGCTATCATTAGTCCTCTCCCCTTTCCCCAAAGCACCCTCCTTTTAATACAAGAATCCAACGTTTGTCAACACAGTCCATAGGCGCTAGGGGAAGCTGAGCACGTCCCTGTTTCCTGGGAATCCCTGAACGGCATCAACATAATTCTCTCTACTGCCACAGTGATTGATTCTGGAATAGACATGTGTCACAATAACAGATGCCTGCTGGGGATCTTGGATAAAGTGGTTTCTTTTTCTTTAAGAGGGGGCCTCCAGGAGAGATGCCTACTCTTCCTCTGGACATGTTTATGATATTAGGCCTGAAACTGCTGCGGCCAACTTTAAGAAGACATATGGAAAAAGAAGAAAGAGAAATGAGGCAGAACCCTGACCAGACCATATCTGACCAATGCTTTTAGAGCTGTGAACTAATAAATTTCTTTAATTGTTCATGCCAACTTAAGGGCTATTTACCTCAGCAAAGATTATCTCTCTTGATAGAGAAAGGAGGTCCACTTTAAACTCAAGTGGTTCCTTATCCAGAGGACCACCCAGAGGGTCTGTTTCAAGGATCCCTTGGCCTATTTGATCTAATAAGAGAGCTATAGAGATGCTCTCCTCTGGTCCAGATTTATTTTACAATTTCACCATTTGTGGTCATGCTCTTCAAAGTTCTCTGGTTTATAAGCGTAGAGTACACCTCCATAGGCCGCCCCGCTAGAATGGATCCTCTGTATACAAACTGATCTAAATCCTCATGCCTGGGTCCAGAATTGCCTGCCATGGTCACCTCCAGGTTGTGGAATACAAATCAAGTGGTTCTTCTGTCTAGTAGTTCCTTATTTCAACACAATGTCTAAGAAGAAAACCTGTTGGTGGAAGATGCATTCTCACTGATAGACTCCTTCCTGCCTTCTCTAATTTCCCATGCCACTTTTGTTTTTACAAAAATACTAGTCTAGGCACATCGTCAGTTTCTGGAAGACCTATTGAGTCCTTTTCATCTGAAAGTGGAAGCTATTGTGATAGAGGCAATTTGCCAGTGGAAAGGCTTGGATAGGTGTGATAATAAAGCTGGCACCTAAATGATCTCTAAGTAGGCCCAGTAAGAATAGCTGGGTTGCTCTCCAAAGGTAAAATATCTATATGGGGTTATGATATGCTACAAATAAACTTTTACAGTGAGAGATCTGTGATATTCGTGTTGTAGCATATTATAAGCTTGCAATTAGATAGCTATGTGTTTTGTACTTTAATAGTATTATCAAATCAAGATCAGTGGTTTTCATGCTTTTTTTGGGAGTTGGGGGTAGAGTAGAACAGAGTATGTGGAAATCATAATAATTTAGATATGACACCTTAAAGCATGGATGTATTTAATACCATTCTAAATATTAGACAGATTTTGCAGGTAGAATATCTAACTCTATTATGTATTTAATTCCAGTGGCACTGGGCTTCTTTGTTCTAACCACAGGGCCTTTCTCTGTTCATTGTTCTAGCCACAGAAGTACCAGTCTAACATCTAAAAACAATTGCAAAGCAATTACAGTTTTTACTATAATCTCTTCGATAATGCCAAATGGAGATGACATTTATAACACATTGCAAAACTTCTAAAAGCCTTTTACCTGTCTATCTTGCTAATGTCTCATGTATCAGGGTATGGTAGATGACTCTAATGACTCTTACTCTCCCCAAATTCTTTGGAACTTCAAAAGCAGAACTTACTGGCCTTTCTTTTCTTTTTCTTTCTTTCTTTCTTTCTTTTTGTTTTCTTTTTTTAGATGGAGTCTGGCTCTGTCACCAGACTGAAGTGCAGTGACGCGATCTCAGCTCACTGCTACCTCTGCCTCCTGGGTTCAAGTGATTCTCCTGCCTCAGCCTCCTGAGTAGCTGGGACTACAGGTGTGTGCCACCATGTCCAGCTAATTTTTTTGTATTTTTAGTAGAGAGGGGATTTCACCATGTTGGGCAAGATGGTCTCGATCTCTTGACCTTGTAATCTGCCTGCCTTGGCCTCCAAAAGTGCTAGGATTACAGGCGAGAGCCACCGTGCCCAGCCTGGCCTTTATTTTCTTGTCCCTACTCTCTTACCTTCTGGATCTATTTTCCTAGAGTAAATTTTGGCCCTTTCCTATAAAAATCAGTCAAGCCAATACAGGATTTTCTGATTTCTCACTGTCACCCATTTTTAAGATCTGCATAGTGAGACCCAGGAATTGTGCATAAGAGGATGTAATTCTCCTTAGCATCACTTAAAAATTGTATTTACTCATTTTTATTTTTTAGCATCACTTTTGATGTGTCCAACATTTGCCTCTCCAACATCTCTTCCCGCCACAGCCCCATTGACATGGCACACTTCTGCCATCAAAGCGTTTTTAAGCGGAGGAGTGACACGATCATACTTGCATTTTAGAAAGATTGCTCTGACTGCTATTTGAAGAATAAATTGGGGTTTTGTTGGAGTAGGGAGAAGGAGAAGAGTAGGGAAATCAATTAAGAAACCACAGGACTGTGCAGAAAAGAGATGTTGATAGTTCGGGCCAGGGTGGTACTCGGGTGGCAGCAAAGGAGGTAGAAATGAATTGAAAGGTTTGAGATATATTTTGGTAATTTCTGGCTAGGGAGGAAATAGGGCTGTTATCCAGAGTAGGGAATGTAGACAGAGAGCTAGTTAATAGGGTAAAATATTGAGATTGGTTTGGGGCATGTTGAGCCTGAGTTCTATGGGATATCTAGTTGAAGTGTTCATTCAGCATTTGACTTAAGTAAGTTTAGGGGTGAGGGCTAGAGATATGGTTTTGGGAGTCATCAAAGCCAGCTTACAGATGGCTTTTGAGCCCATGAATTGTGATGGAGCTATCTTGAGAAGGCATACATACTACTGAGGGTATTAGGGGGCTGACAGCAGAACCCCTGGGAGCACTACCATCTAACAGGTGAGCAAAGGAAACTTGAGGGAAAACTGGGAAAAAATAGGACAGACTCAGAACTCCTGGTTTAGACCAAGGGAAATAGAGTCCTTGGTCTGATCAATCAATAAATTAGACCACTGTAGGTACAGTGCTTTCTTCTGAGTGCCAGCCTTTTACAAGGGCAATGATAACCACTCTGTGTCAGAAGGCAGGCCACCGGATGGAACCCATGTCAAAACAGAGTGGTGAATACTTTCATATTGAGATGATATTTATCCTATTTGCTACGCAGGAAAGGGATTTAACTTTTTTTTTTTTTTTTTTAAGTTTCAGAAGGAATAATGAGGGATTAAGGAAGCACATTTCAATCAATATAAATAATAGTTTTTACCAGCTGTTAAAAAATGGAATAGGTTGACTTGTTTGGAATAAGCACCCTTTAATAGAGGAAGTGTTTGGGCAGGACCTGGGTGACCCCCAATGAGGCATGGTGGAGCAGGGATTCCAGTCCTGAGTAAGAGATTTAACTACTGAGGTAGCTTCTCATTTTAGAAGTCAGTGATTCTATTAAATTGTTGTCCTTCTATATATACATATTTAATGCATATATTTCAGGCCGCCACACACACAGGGTCCGTGTTTGTGTCAGTCAGTAAGCTTAGGGTGAATAGAAGGAGTGACATTTTCTTCTTTGGAGACTCTAAGTGAAAGTGACATGAATCTTCACCACGTTCATATGGGCACTCATGAAATTTTGTTGAGAATTCCTCTGAGAGAGAACGTCTCAGTATTGAGTCAGTTTTGTGGCCTTGAACTGAGACAGTTGACAAGACATCTTATAATAAGAATAAGAGGGCAAGGATGCCCTAAGGGCTTCACATACATTTATATCAAAATGCTGTGAAGGAAAATCAATGTTTTGCTTCTGGCAGTGAAAATCCAAACCTCCCCAAATTACTAGGGATGAACATTTTGTTTTCAAACACTAGAGAGAAGAAAAAGGAGCCCACTAACATTAGCAAGCGCTTCACTATGTCTCTAGTTGTAACGTGGTGTGATAGGCTTGGCAATGACCCTGTTTTGGAACTAGAACTCATTCCTTATTTCATTCAAGTGTTTTTTCCTAAATCGCCCTGGTGAAACCCTTCTTGATCACCCAATGTAAAATCTCACATGATGCAGTATTTCATTTCTTCTTTCCCTGAATTGTTTTCCCTTCATATTTGTCCTCTCCAGAAAAAGGATCTCTCCTGCACAGCAAAAGAAACTATCATTAGAGTGAACAGACAACCTACAGAATGAGAGAATTTTTTTTTCTAAATTATACTTTAAGTTCTGGGATCCATGGGCAGAACGTGCAGGTGTGTTATATAGGTATACATGTGCCATGGTGGTTCACTGCACCCATCAACCCGTCATCTGCATTAGCTTTTTGGGAGAAAATTTTTGCAATCTATCCATCTGACAAAGGTCTAACATCCAGAATCTACAAAGAACTTAAACAGATTTAGAAGAAAAAACCCCGTTAAAAAGTTGGCAAAGGACATGAACAGATATTTCTCAAAAGAAGACATTTATGTAGCCAACAAACATATGAAAAAAAGCTCAACATCACTGATCATTAGAGAAATGAAAATCAAAGCTACAATGAGAGACCATGTTGCACCAGTTGGAGTGGCAATTATTAAAAAGTAAACAAACAAACAAACAAACAAAACAGATGTGGGCTGGGCACTGTAGCTCACACCTGTAATCCCAGCACTTTGGGAGGTCAAGGTGGGCGGATCACCTGAGGCCAGGAGTTTGAGACCAGCCTGGTGAAACCCTGGCTCTACTGAAAATACAAACAAATAAATAAATAAAATAAAATGAAAATAAAAAATTAGCCGGGCGTGATTGCGGGTGCCTGTAATCACAGCTACTCAGGAGGCTGAGGCAGGAGAATCGCTTGAACCCAGGAGGCGGGGATTGCAGTGAGCTAAGATCATGCCACCACACTCCAGCCTGGGCAACAGAGTGAGCGAGACTCTGTCTCAAAAACCAAAACAAAAAACAAAAAACAAAAACCCAGATGCTGGTGAGGTTATGAAGAAAGAGGAATGATTTTACATTGTTGGTGGGAATCTAAATTAGTTCAGCCATTGTGGAAGACAGTGTGGCCTGTCTTCCACATACTGGGTCCTGTGGGGGAGGTGCATGAGGAAGGGCAGCATCAGGAAAAATATTATAGCTAATGCTTGCTGGGCTTAATACCTAGGTAATGGGTTGATAGGTGCAGCAAACCACCATGGCACATGTTTACCTATGTAACAAACCAGCACATCCTGCACATGTATTCCCGAACTTAATAAAATAAAATAAAATTAAATAAAATGAAATGCAAAGAAGGATCTCTTTACAAGGGTTTGAGTGCAAGTGGTTTATTTGGGATGTGATTGCAGGAAGCCCAGTAGGGGAATGGGAGGGTGAGACAGGGAAAGGAAGGAAGCCAATTCGGGGTGTGCCAGTCAGCAGGTTACTGGACAGCTGGGATTCAGTCCTGCTGGGGATCTCTGGAAGCCTGCACAGTATGTCTTAGAGTTGCTACATGTGAGGCAAAAGGAAGCTGGAGTGTTTATCTACTCACTGTCATCACTCTGTGGTCAAAGGCTGCTGTGTGGGGGATAGGAGCTTTAAATGCCCAGTTCTACCAGTCTCTGTGCTTGGATATGTGTCCTCCAGCTGTCAGAGAAAGCCTCCTGCTTTGCTTTGTAGTAGGAGCCTGGGGGTCAGAGTGGATGGGAATGGGGAGTCTCAAGGGAATTTGAGAAGTGCACTGATAGTATCTGTTAGAAAGCTTGTTATTCCCTATTGGACTGGGTATTTTACTTGATTATCTCTATTGTGTCTGTCTCCCACTATCACATAAGCTTCATGAAGACAGACTTTTCTCTGTTTTGTTCACTGAGTGGTACTAGAAGCGTGACCACTGGGTTATTCATTCAATATTTAATAATTATTATTTAGTGCCTACTCTGAGCCAGGGAAGAGTACTGCTCTCATACTCTTTGATGTTACGATCTCCAGCAGGTTAGGTAGATCTCGGCTGTTTTTGCAGCTAATTCTTAGCCTATATTGAGTCAAGAAATTAAAAGGGTAAGACGATAATTAGACAAATACTTTGCCATAATGCGTATCTTTGGTAGCTAAATAAAAACCACGGCAGCATGACCTCCTAGGCCAGAGAAAGATCAATGGGGTGTGGGAAAAATGCAAACAATAGGTTAGAGTGCCTACTCTAACTCCAATTTGCATAGACAGTCTTCTTGCTGACAGGGTCTGGACACATGGAAACCCAAATCCAAAGCCTACCACTGGCCAATGATTGGATTCAGGTCTCAGGAAGCTGCAACCTTACGATCATAATCAAGGGAAACACTTTTGCTTAAATTTGGCAAATTGCACAGATGACTCATTGAGTTGTAATTAACACCTCTTCAAGATCATTTTTAAAAACGATGTACAACTGTTAAATTACATTGCACTTGCCCTGAGCTTTTTTCCTGCTACTGATTTTTTTTCCTAAGTTTAGAGTATTTATTTTAAAATATTTGGCCCACCTTTTCAGCTCATCACTGTTCTCTTCTGAGTCCCAGTTTTATCCCATCTAGCTTCCTATTATTTCTTAATTTACAAGCCAGTGTTTAGTTCTCACTTATCTGCTCTATCCTTTGACTCTGATCCATCCAAAACTTCCTCCACCCCATACCCATGCCCAAGCCCCTATTCCTTATGAACGCATTATAGATACAATTAATTATTGTTCTCAAAAACTATGAGTCCTAGTGTATTTTTAAATTTCAATCAATAGGCAAATGAATTTTGATTACACATTATTTGTATGTAGCCATAACTCTTTTCTCTTCTATTAGTGGTGTTAATCAAGGATTGACCAGACTGAAAACACTTTCAAGGTACATTTCTACAATTTCTACCTTTGAATTTTCTCTGTAGTCAAATCTGTAGGCAGTCAAAGGTATAGATAGACAGCCCATAGTTCTAGTAATCATTCTTGTTAATACTCTTTAGTGATGTTTCTAATGGGAGACTTTCCAGTATCCAGCATAAGAATATGTACTGTTTTGAAATCATTCATGGGAACCTCTAGAGTGTTTCCCAAAGTAGGGGAGGAAATTTATTTATAAATGCAAATTTAAAACATTTTAAAGTTTAAAGCAGGGAGAAAAATTTAGAGATGTTTGTTTTATGTAGGCACATCTGGCTTGGTAATAAAACTTCAAGAAGAGGCAACTTAGGAGCTTTTGGTAAATTAGGTTATCATCATTAAATAACATTTTTGAATATTATTTATCATGTGTTATTAAGCTAGGCATTGCGTGAAGTAAGGTGGTCATAGCTAAATGCCTGCAGGAGAATTAAACGTGGTTTGGAAGGATCTGTACCCCAATGTGTTAAAATTTACTAACAGCGTCTGTGAGTACAATAACCAGTGTTACTGGGTCTCTTTTGTCCCAAAGATGGTATTTAGACCACAGCAATCAGCCAAATCATTAGGCCGTGTGGGATCCACCAAGGCTTGCCTGAGACCTTATTCTTTCCATTCCCAGAAGCAACCAACAGCAGTGGCACAAACATGCAAATGAACAAACCATGTGGTTCTGCAAACACTAAAAAATAGATTAGAAAAATAGAGAAAAAGCCTTTACATTATGTTAAAAATTAGGAACAACAATATGTACATTTTAATCTATGAGCTCCCTTGGTATTCCATAAAGGTTTTCTCTCAAGTAAAATAATGTGCTTGCTGGTGTGATAAATTAGCAGACAGCCTTTTTTGGCGTGAAGTATTCCTGTGTTGCAAATCACTGATTTTATTAGATGGTAGCACTAGCAGCAGTGTAATGCTGCCTCATGAAAAAATCCACAATAATTCAATCTAATTTTAATGATCCTGGAAAGTAATAGTAGATAGAGGAGTCTACTTGCTCATATTCCTAGTTTCTAGTCATGTCTGTGGAAGTGAATGTGATTCATAGACTTTTGTTGATTTTTTTTTTTAACAATGGATAAAACCAACTCAGTTTATCTTCACCTGTCCAGTTCACACGTCATCTCTCTCCTCAGCATATTTCTTGCATCTTGTATATGTTTACAGCTTGTTTACCTATTCATTTGGTTTCTAAGCTCATTGGAGGAAGATCAAAACTAATTCAGTTGAACATTTAAACCCTTTATAACTCTTCTGCATGGTAAAAATGCACATAATGGTTTACATTTTTGTTTTAGAGAATAATTGAAAACAATTGTATAGAACATTCTCTTTGGGCATGTAACTAGAAATATGAGGAGTCTCTAAGACAAATTAAATAATGGATCGATGCCAGTCTTGGAGTAAACTGTAACTCTGTCTTATTTGCCTTCTAATTTCATTTGTTTACTGATATGTAAATATTTATTCATGTGACACCTCCATTGTGTGAAAGTCATGCTATTTTCCTGCTAATGCAAACCCTCTGGGAATTCACAAGAGCTTGATGAGTTCTCTCAAATAGGTCTCTATCTTTTCTCTTTGACTGTAGGGAATGATTTATTCACCACAGGGTCAACATTGGAAAAGAACAGGGCATTGTTATATTTTTGTATGTTCTGATTCTTGTGTATTGGGACCACTAGCTACCCATCAATTAGACCATATGCATTTTTCAAATATCTCAGGATAAGAGAACATGCTACTTCTCAAGTTCCACAGTTGTTTAAATTACTTTTCTAGATACAGATAGTTATATTAGTTATATACAAAGTTATGTTATCAGAATATGTTCTTTGCCTGATTTTGCCCATTTGAACTATCATTTACCAACAAAAACTGCAATTACTTTTGCACCAACCTAATATTTACTTTAATAAAATATTACTTGATCAGTTACCCATGTTTCTATTACTGTGCATTTTCTTGTACATATGCTGTTAGTGTGATGTATATTTATTGGTGTACATTTTACCAGTATGAAGACTGGTATTATTCTTTTGTTTTGTTACATTTTATATTTATTTATTTATTTATTTATTTATTTATTTATTTATTTATTTATTTAAGACAGGGTCTCGCTGTGTTACCCAGGCTGAAATGCAGTGGCATGATCATGTCTCCCTGCAGCCTCAACCTCCCAGGTTTAAGCAATCCTCTCACCTTAGCCTCCTGAGTAGCTGGAACCACAGGTACATGCTACCACACCTGGCTAATTTTTGTATTTTTTTGTAGAGATGAGGTTTTGCCATGTTGTCCAGGCTGGTTTTGAATTCCTGGGCTCATACAATCTACCTTCCTCAGCATCCCAAAGTTCTGGGTTTACAGGCGTGAGCTCCTGTGCCCAGCCTGGTTTACTACATTTTAATGGCTTTAACCACCATTTGTGTCTGACGCAACTAAGAAATGTATCCTTTAATAGATATATAATACTTTGAAAGTAAGTGGTAACAAGAATTTCCTAAGAGAAAATCTGATTACTAGAATTGTAATAAAAAGGTCTGTTCAGTTTCCTCAGTGAGACTTAGAAAATACTCTAGTCTGGAGAAATACAGATCGAAAGTAGTGCAGAGTTTACTTGTTAAGTTTGCTTTATGGGTGTGCATGCCTAGAACAGACTCTTTACCTGACTCATTGTTCTTGGAGGTTAGAGAGGCCACATTCTATTCTGATATATTGCATAATTACTGCTTCTGCAGACATTGATGACCAGCCCTAGAAGTTTTTGTGTTTTCATGGGTCAGATTCCATCTATTTCTTTAGTCCTACATTCCTGTACTTTTACAGTCAAATCTACTTGCTTCATCCCATTGTTCCTCAGGTGGGTAAAAGATTTATTAATTCTCTAAAGATAGAGAGCATATTCCCGATATCCTGTTTATCTGGAAAATAACTGATTTGGACCATACCATGTAATAATCTGTTCTCGAAAAACCAAAGGAGAAATAACTGTCTTAATTTATAAATTTTGGCTAATCTTTCTTGTGGCAGATGGAAATGTCAATAACCATTCGTAATCTCTCCAACTGAATTACGAAGAATATTTTATTCTTAATTGGATTTTGCTTTCAAGTATGAAAATTTCTTACTGCGGTACATGGTTTTTGCTGTTGTTGCTTTCCTCCTGAAATATCTGCTAGGACTTAGGCTGCAGGGTAGTTGACTCTTTATCTTCTCCAGCATATATCAGTACTGGTACTGATATCTCCAACATATAGGCTCAGTCTCTCCAATCCCTAAGTCAAATTTTAATTGATCCTGGCAAGGTGGACCTTCTAATGGTGGACTTAGACTCTTGGGCAGGTGGGTAAAGAATTACTGGTGCAGCTGTAGTTTCTGTATCCTGTGTGGTTGGAGTATGCTTGAGTTGTCAGGTAGAGTTGGTCTTTGGGGATATGCATGCTTTAATACACATACAGTTCTTACCAAAATGGTTATTTCTTTTTTATGCTGATTTATCCTAATACTGGCATATTGCATTCTTCCTGACCGCATTTTGAAATGCTCTCACTTGGATCCCTACTTCCAAGAGACCTAAGTTGCCTGGACATAAAAATAAGATAGAAGGAATCCAGTTGTCCAGAAGGTAGTAAAGACCATCTCTAGAGCATGTCGGGAAACTGTTTCTGGTTTAGCCTAACCCATATCCACTCTCTGAATTCTTATACTCCTCCTTATACCTGTGATGGTTTCTAAATAATGGATAGCCTAACTTGGGAGGCAACTTGTACCCTACACTTGCTGTCTCTTTTCTTTCTATTTTTAAAAATAAAGGTGGGGTCTCACTATGTTGCCCAGGCTGGTCTCAAACTCCTGAGATCAAGTGATCCTCCTGCCTTGTCCTCCCAAAGTGCTAGGATTACAGGTGTGAGCCACCATGCCTGGGCATGTCTCTTAACTTTTCCTCAGTTTCTGAAGTTTTCCATAGCATTAGAGTAATGCAGACACTTTCCTGTCTATGATGTTGTGGTTGGAAGATGTTTAATAGCATTCCCAGGGATATATAAAACCACAAGATAAGTTGGTTTAGTTTCCCAAAAGTCAAGCTATTATTTCCTAAAGTTCTCCAGTTTAGCTTGGGCTCAGTGGGGGTAGTTCTGCTGCTCTACCTGGTGACCATTAGAGCTAGAGAGTATTTAAGATGGAGTGTTTGAGGTGGTTTCTTTCTTTTTTCTTTTTTATTTTGTTATTATTATTATACTTTAAGTTCTAGGGTACATGTGCATAATGTGCAGGTTTGTTACATATGTATACTTGTGCCATGTTTGTGTGCTGCACCCATCAACTCGTCAGCACCCATCAATTCGTCATTTATATCAGGTATAACTCCCAATGCAATCCCTCCCCTCTCCCCCCTCCCCCCTCCCCATGATAGGCCCCAGTGTGTGATGTTCCCCTTCCCGAGTCCAAGTGATCTCATTGTTCAGTTCCCACCTATGAGTGAGAACATGCGGTGTTTGGTTTTCTGTTCTTGTGATAGTTTGCTAAGAATGATGGTTTCCAGCTGCATCCATGTCCCTACAAAGGATGCAAACTCATCCTTTTTTATGGCTGCATAGTATTCCATGGTGTATATGTGCCACATTTTCTTAATCCAGTCTGTCACAGATGGACATTTGGGTTGATTCCAAGTCTTTGCTATTGTGAATAGTGCCGCAAGTGAACATACGTGTGCATGTGTCTTTCTAGCAGCATGATTTATAATCCTTTGGGTATATACCCAGTAGTGGGATGGCTGGGTCATATATGTTTGGTGCCTCAGCTTCAAGGGTTGTGAGAGCTGGTGGTTAGCCAGGCATTTCTCTCTCTCTCCACATAGTCTTTCCATTAGGTAGCTGAATCTTTTTACGTGGTGGCTCAGGGCACCAAAAGAGAGCGTTCCAGGAGGACAAAACTCATTGTGAAAGTACTTACTAAACTTCTGTTTGCATGGTACTTGCTAATACCCCATTGGGCAAAGGAAGTCACATGCCCCAGCCTAAGGTCAATGTGGAAAGGACTTGAATACTGAAGACATGATTCACTGGGAGTCACTAATGAGGTAATGTGCCATGAATTTCAAAGATGAAGCGTGTAATTTCAAGATAACTTTCCTCTTATGGTGGACCAGGACTCAACTATACTGGATAGTGCATTTCCTTTTTACTGTTGCTGAGAACCAGTCTAAGCCAGTTAAGTATGCACAACTATTAGCTTCTTTTTGGTATATCTTGGGAGTTGTTAATGATTGGAGGTATAAGGGTTAATTACTCTCTCATAACCTTGTATCAGGTTATTAGGAAAGCAAGTCCCAGACCAAATTCTGCTATTCGCATAGAGTAGCGTGTCTGAAAGCAGGCACAAAACAATCCTAAACTACTCTGTAAACATCATTTAGAGATCTAGCCTAGGGCTCTATTCCTAAGGATGTAGGTTCCAGAGCTCACTAGAATCTTACAACCTCTTTGTGTAAGCATGGAGAACATCCATAAAATATTTCTGATTTCCCAAATGAAAGCCGAATTTTTATCAATTAACCAGCCACAAATTCCACCAATAAAAACCAACATCTGACATTAGGCTGATTAGAAAACCTCCAGCTTTGATGGAAGAAAATAATGACTAAAGACCTTTTAGTCTTTTCTAGTGTATGACCTTTCTAATAAAATTAGCTAATCATTTCTAGAGAGTAGATTTATGATCAGGGCAATATCCTGTAACAAGAGTGTAACTGTAACTGACACACACAATCTATACTAAAGAATATTAAAATAAAGTGGGGATAAGTTGGTCAAAGGGTGCAAAGTTATAGTTACACATGATCAATAAATTCTGCTAATCTATTTTGCAGCAAGAGAGTAGATACTAAATATTCTCCCCATAACAAGGATGATAAATATGTGAGGCAATGGGTATATTAATTACTTTGATTTAATCATTTCACAATGTATACATATATCAAAACATCACTTTGTACACCATAAGCACATGCATTTTTTATTTGCCGATTATACCTTAATAAAGTTGGGGTAAAAACTATAGATACCGTAATATGTGCCTTTAAGGGTGCTTTGGTGGAAAAATTGGAGAAGCCTTCACCAACTTCACCAGAAAATTAGGACCTTGAGGATTACGCCTTGTGGATGAATTGCTTCTGAGAACAGATTGGAGAAGGCTTCACCAGCTTCACTAGAAAATTACGACCTTGAGGATTATGCCTTGTGGATGAATTGCTTCTGAGAACAGATTGGAGGAGCCTTCACCAGCTTCACCAGAAAATTAGGACCTTGAGGATTGTGTCTTATGGATGAATTGCTTCTGAGAACAGCAGTATCCCAGTTCTCAAGGAACTGTTTCCAAAACAAATCTAAGTTTCGTGCACATATGAAAAATCCATAATGTTAAAAACATTTTATAAAAATTTTCTTGTACTTTAATTGTTTATTTTCAAACACACACACAAGTAGAAGCTATACCCTTCACTCAGTTCAGTGACTATCAGTATATGACCACAATGCTTTATCTCTAACCCCCGTCACTTTCCTCCCTGCTCTTTACACCAGATACGTTATTTAAAAGTAAATCCCAGATATAATGTCATTTCATCTCTAAGTACTTCAGTGTATATTTCTAACAAGGGATAAGAGTTCCCATTAGCCTAAGAATAATGCTATTAATACACCTAAAAATGAACAATTCCTCCACGTTGTCAGTGTTCAAATGTCTCTGAATTATAAATGTGTATTCATAATTGCAGATGCTCCTTGACTTACAACAGGGTTATGTCTTGGTAAATCCATCATACGTTGAAAATGTTTTAAGTCAAAAATGCATTTAATACACCTAATCTACTGAACGTCATAGCTTAGCCTAGCTATGTGCTTAAATGTGCTTAGAACACTTACATAAGCCTGCAGTTGGGTAAAATCATTTAACACAAAGCCTATTTTATAATGGTGTTTAATATCTCATGTAATTTATTGAGTACTGTTCTGAAAGTGAAAAACAGGATGGTTGTATGGGTACTGAAAGTATGGTTTCTACTCAATGCACACCAAAAAATCGTAAGTCAGGGATCACCTGTAGTTTGATTCAGGACTCAAACAAGATTGCATTTGGTCGATATGTATCTTGGGCCCTTATACGTCCTGGAAATGGGTAAATCCAGAGTAGGGTTTTTCAACCTCAGCACGCTTATCAATTATTTGGATAATTATTTGTGGTTGGGGGACTGTTCTATGTTCTAGGTTGTTTAGCAGCAACCCTGGCCTCTGTCTACTAGATGCCAATAGCACTGGTCTCCAGTGTGACAATGAAAAATGCCTTTAGACATTGCCTAATGTGCCCTGGGGGCAAAATTGCCCCAGTTGAGAGCAACTGAATGGGATTTGAACCCATTTGTATTTAATATTTTGTCAAAATATTTCACCATTGATATTTCTTATTACATCACATTATAAGCATCTCTTTTTGATCATGGGTCCAAGTGCTGGCAACATGGTTCATTCATGCCAAAGTTTCCCATTTATCTTTTTTTTTCCAGGCAGAGTCTCACTCTGTCACCCAGGCTGGAGTGCAGTGGCATGATCTTGGCTCACTGCAATGTCTGCTGCCCAGGGTGCCATCTTAGAAGTGAAGAGGAACACTCACCAGACACTGAACCTGTTGGCATCTTGATCATGAACTTCCCTGCCTCCCAAACTGTAAGAAATAAATTTCTATTATTTATGAATTACCCAGTCTCAGGTATTTTTATAGCAGCAGAAACAAACTAAGACAGCTTATCTGATTTGGAGGGACACCTTCAGACCATAGCAGAAGTCTCGCTTCCATCTCTGCCCCCTCTACTCTATTCCCTCCCTTTTCTTAAAGCATGCACCCTCCATGGAGGTGATACTCTTCCCAAGGGGGTAAAAGTTTGTTTGGGTGTTGTGTGAAAAACTTTTAGTAGTCATAATGGTTTGTGGCCCTTCAAATCTCAAAATTACCTAACGAAATCTTGTTTCTTAGTGTTTAATTTCTGTCATTAGAGAGAATTTAAACACTTCAGTTTTTCCTTCAGGAAGATGATAAAAGATTTAGAAACACTGCTCTACAGGTGATCATCTTGTTATATTCGAGTATCCTTCCATTTAATCAAACTATGTTCATATAAGTAGGCATATGTACAAATATAAGGATTTGTATTTTTTTTCTTTCTCAGATAAAAGGCACAAACCTTATGCATGTGCATACACAGTGTCCTGCCCTTGTTTTTTTCACTTAACAATATATTTTGAAGAAAACTCTATGGCAAAATGATCCCCAGCTGATAGTAATGCTGTATAACAGTACGAGAGCTTTCTCGCTTTCTTTTTATGGCAGCATCATAACATTTTGTGCAGGTACCATAGTTTATTCAAGCAGTAGCCTATTGATGGACATTGAGTTGGTTCAAGCGATTTTCCTGCATCAGTCTCCTGAGTAGCTGAGATTACAGGCGCCTGCCACCATGCCCGACTATTTTGTAGTTTAGTAGAGACGGGGTTTCACCATCTTGGCCAGGCTGGTCTTGAACTCCTGACCTCGTGATCCACCTGCCTCAGCCTCCCAAAGTACTGGGATTACAGGCATGAGCCACTGGGCCTGGCCAGTTTCCCACTTACGCCGAAGGATTTAACAGCTACTGATGATCATTGCCCAGATCAATTGTTTTATTAGGGATTTCAGGAGAGATTTTCTAATTTTATCTTCTTTCTTCACTTACTTTCTGAATTCTTCTATATAGAAGAACTTTTCTTCCTTAAGTATCTGATTACCATAAAATAATTTCTACAGGAGTGGGAGAATAAGTTTGGTTCATTCTCATTGTTTACCATTTCTCTGAAAAATGAATTGGTGTCCAGTGAGTCTTTCTTTTAGTATAACTCTGAACTCATGGCTTTAAAAAATATATTTGATGCATTTTAATCCACTGTGATCATTATTTTTTTTATGCTCAAATTGCCCTGTGGGAAATAGGAGCCCCTTAAAGTTTGCTCCTGTCTCTTTGACAAGACTGTGGTCTTTAGTAAGTTTAAAATTTTCTGGTATGACAAGGTGTTATAGGATCATCTCATACAATTCACTTTTGTAGCCGTGAAGTCAGCTATTTTCCTAAGAAGTCTTGGTTTGTTTCACTGGGAGTTGTTATATAGAGATCATGATCTGTGTGCTAGGGGTGCTCATTGATTCTGAGTTATTATTGCTTCTAGGTTTTTCTGGAGAATAGAGCTTGGAAGTTTTTCTTTAAAGGGAAAAATTCAATGAGTTCTCATTGATGTTTCTAATCAAATGTAGTATTATAAAGATTTTTATTTAATTCCTTTGATATACCATTTGCATTTCATCTCTCTTACACTTAACATTTTATTTCTAACAACTTAATAATTACTTGTTTTTTATTATAACAGATAAGTTTCAAAATAATATTATTATTAGTAACAATATTATTGTTGAATATAGTTTAGGATTTTCTTGCAGTTATTTTTATTGTTAGGAGATATACCTTTGGGGAGAGAGAGAGTGTTTCAAATTCATATTTTGAAACTTGATTACCAGTGTGATAATATTAAGGGTGGGACTATGTAAAGATACAGCGTTGATGTCCTCAGGAGGATGTAGCAACAGGGTGCCATCTTAGAAGTGAAGAGGAACACTCACCAGACACTGAACCTGTTGGCATCTTGATCATGAACTTCCCTGCCTCCCAAACTGTAAGAAATAAATTTCTATTATTTATGAATTACCCAGTCTCAGGTATTTTTATAGCAGCAGAAACAAACTAAGACAGCTTATCTGATTTGGAGGGACACATTCAGACCATAGCAGAAGTCTCGCTTCCATCTCTGCCCCCTCCACTCTATTCCCTCCCTTTTCTTAAAGCATGCACCCTCCATGGAGGTGATACTCTTCCCAAGGGGGTAAAAGTTTGTTTGGGTGTTGTGTGAAAAACTTTTAGTAGTCATAATGGTTTGTGGCCCTTCAAATCTCAAAATTCCTAACGAAATCTTGTTTCTTAGTGTTTAATTTCTGTCATTAGAGAGAATTTAAACACTTCAGTTTTTCCTTCAGGAAGATGATAAAAGATTTAGAAACACTGCTCTACAGGTGATCATCTTGTTATATTCGAGTATCCTTCCATTTAATCAAACTATGTTCATATAAGTAGGCATATGTACAAATATAAGGATTTGTATTTTTTTCTTTCTCAGATAAAAGGCACAAACCTTATGCATGTGCATACACAGTGTCCTGCCCTTGTTTTTTTCACTTAACAATATATTTTGGAGAAAACTCTATGGCAAAATGATCCCCAGCTGATAGTAATGCTGTATAACAGTACGAGAGCTTTCTCGCTTTCTTTTTATGGCAGCATCATAACATTTTGTGCAGGTACCATAGTTTATTCAAGCAGTAGCCTATTGATGGACATTGAGTTGTTTCCAGTCTTTTGCTATTACAAAAGTGCTGCAATAAATGTCCTTATGCTTACTTATATCATTTTACTTCTTTGCTAGTGTATCTTTGGTAGGATTCTTAAAAGTGGGATTGCTGAGTCAGTGTGTGAAAGTATATGTAGTTTTTCTAGATATTGTCCGAATTCCCCTCCTTAGGGATTGATTGTACTTTACATTTCCAACAGCAAGATATAAGGGTGTCTCATTTTCCATAGCCTCACTGAAGAGCATGTTATTAAATATTTGGAATTTTGCCCATATGTTTAAGAGACACTTACTTTTCTTTTTATGTGAACTGTATCATTTACCCATTTTTCTATAGTTATCTTACTATTCTTTTCTAACAGCTCTCTATTAGAGATATTAAGACTTTACAAATGATTTATGTTGCAAATCTTTCCCCAGAAACCTCCACAAAGGTTTATGTTTGCCTTTTGATTTTACTTACGTTATGTTATTTTTCAATGCAAAACTTTCTTTTTTGTGTGTGATCAAATGTATCCCTTTTCCTTTATCACGTCTGGATTTTAAGTCGAAGAAATTTTCTCCAGTTCCAGATAATAAAAGAGTAATCCATACTTTCTACTAATACTTATGTAGTTTATTCGTTTATTTAACATTTAGATTCATTTGGAATTAGAATTAATTCTGGCATTTAGTGTAAGAAATGACTCCAGTTTTATATTTTTATACATAACTAACCAGATGTCCATTAGATAGTCCATTTGTTCCCTACTGATTTGAGATGCTGCCTTTATAGCATTCTAAACTTCCATATTCAGTGTTGTATACTTTTGAATTTTAATTTATTTTTTTATTGATCTATCTACCAATTTGTATGCTTATACTGAAGGCTTCATGATATGTTTTAGTATCTGTGGGGCTAGCCTCCCTTCCCCATTTATTTTTAATTGTTTCCATTGATATTATTGCTTGTTATTTCAAATAAGATATATAGTTAACTTGTCTAGCTCTGAGAAAAAAGTGATATATACAGGCATACTTTAGAGATATTGCAAGTTCAGTTCCAGACCACTACAATAAAGACAATATCACAATAAAGGCAGTCACATGATTTTTTGGCTTCTCAGTGCATATAAAAGTTATGTTTACACTATAGTATAGTCTATTAAGTGTGCAATTGTATTATATCTGAATAAATAATGTATATTTCTTAATGAGAAAAAAATACTACCATCTGAGCCTTCAGCACGTGGTAATCTTTTCGTCGGTGGAGGGTCTTGCCTCATTGTTGATGGCTGCTGACTGATCAGGGTGGTGGTTGATGAAGGTTGGGGCAGCTGTGCAATTTCTGAAAATAAGACAACAGTAAAGTTTGCTGCATTGATTGGCTCTTCTTTGATGAAAGATTTCTCTGTAGCATGCGATGCAGTTTGATAACATTTAACCCACAATAGAACTTTCATAATTAGAGTCAATCCTCTTAAACCCTGCCGCTGCTTTATCAACTAAATTTATGAAATATTCTAAATCATTCCAATTTTAGTATATGTGAGGCCGAAGTGAGCATGAAATATTCTAAATCATTTATTGTCACTTCAACAATGTTAACAGAATCTTCACCAGGAGTAGTTTCCATCTCAGGGAACCACTTTCTTTGTTCATCCATAAGAAGCAACTCCTCATCTCTTCAAGTTTTTATCGTGAAAGTGCAGCAATTCAGTCATATCTCCAGGCTCCCCTTCTATATAGTTCTCTGGCTACTTCCACCATATCTGCAGTGACTTCCTCCACAGAAGTCTTGAACCCTCAAAAATCATCCATGAAGGTTGGAATCACCTTCTTCCAAACTACTGTTAACGTTGGTATTTTGTCCTTTCGGGATTCTGGAATGTTCTTAATGGTACTTAGGATGGTGAATTCTTTACAGAAGGTTTCAATTTACTTTTCTAAGATCCATCAGAGGAATCACTATCTATGGCAGCTCTAGCCTTTCAAAAAGTATTTCTTAAATATTAAGACTTGAAAGTTGCAATTACTCCTTGATCCATGGCCTGCAGAATGGATGTTGCATTAGCAGATGTAAAAATAACATTAATCTTCTTGTACATCTCCATAAGAACTCTTGGGTGACCAGGCACATAGTCAATAAACAGGGATATTTTGAAAGGAATTTTTTTTCCTGAGTAATAGATCTCAAAATTGGGCTTAAAAATATGCAGTAAACCATGCTGTAAACAGATGTGCTGTCATCCAGGCTTTGTTTTTTCCATTTATAGAGCACAGGAAGAGTAGATTTAGCATCATTCTTTTAAAATAAACTGTATATGAATTTATTAATAATTTTTTATTAATAAATGTTTTATTTTTAAATAAAACTGATTTTACTAATACATTTTATTAATAAACTTTATATGAATAAAAGAACTTGAGACAATTTAGCTCAATTTTAATAAAATGTTTCCCAAGCATTATTTTGACCAGGTACCCAGGTTTAAGTTATGAACATTGACAGTGTCCATTATATAACTACACTTGAAGTTACTAAGGACTTAACCATTTTCTAGTATTAGCCTATTTTCTACACTGCTTTTCACATATATGCCCATTAACAAATGTAATGTCTGTTACATTTATTGGTTTATGAGTGTTTCTGGAAAACTACACTATGTATGAAGACCAGTTTCCATGCTGGCATTGCATGCATCCAAATATTAATACACAGAGGCACAGAATTAGAGCAACAAGAGAGCATATTTAAACACTAGCATGCCCCATTCCACTTTTTATTGCTTATTTTGCTTAGTACTTCTTAAAACAAAAGTAAGAATCTTGAATTCAACGTTCAACTGCCAAAGAAAGAATAACAGCAGGGCACATACTCAGGGCTTGAGTGAAATTGTAAGCACTAGCTGGTGCCAAACACAGAGGACATTGATATATATATATATATATATATTTATTTATTTACACACACACACACACACACATATACATATATACACATATATATGCATATATACACATATATATGCATATATACACACACACACACATATACACACACACAACCTTATTATCTAAAACTCTTCTCAGCTAGGGCCTTCCAAACAAATTGGTAACAACATGATTTATGTTGAAATATACACAATAAATAGCAGTATGTTGTTTGGGAATTTAAGAACTCTGATTATCCAAATTTGAATTCAGGTCTGTAGGAAGTGAGAAGCTTGTACTAAGCAACTGTGCTACATTTCTGCTGCAGTTAGGTTATTTTGGACAATTACACCTAAACTATCCTTGGTTTCATCCAACAAAATGTATAGTGTACAAACAGGAAAGAATGCCAGCCAGTTAGGAGTTTAATAATGCATGATTTTTATTCTCTTGCTCTGGGAACTTGTATAAAAACATTTAAACTAAGGAAAATAACTCCAGATATATGGACCTCTTGTGCTTTATAAAAGAAAAAAGGTACCCACTAATTTGCTCAGATATAGCAGGCTTAATGGTCCTATATTTTGAAAAGATTTTAAGAATGGTTTCTAATATAGGAGAGGGAAAATAGTCACTATCCCTTTTCAGAATTTAAATGGAGGGCAGTAAACATTCTTTACACCCAAAACCTATGGCAACAGTTCAGATTTGACCAAGGTAAATGTAGAATGGAGATGTTCTAAACACAGCTAGGACTCAGCAAGTCTAACACACTAAAATCATATGATTACATTTTAAAAGAAAATACATAAAAACCAAATAGAAATTTTGAGATTTTTTTTCGTTTGAAGGTAATCTTAATGATACTAAATTCACAAATGCTAATTTAAACACCCAATCCTATTTATCTAAAACATACATTGCAAACACAGATATCTATTCTCTCCACATGTGAGCGCCCATTCATATCATGGTTTGGAAATGGGGAGAATAGATTCCCCTTACACTGCAAGTCGGCAGGTCTTTCTTTACAGTTAACTTTAGCAACATTCATACAAAATAATAATGAACAATGATCTTCTTTACTTGTTAGCTCACAAGGAAACACCTTCAGAACTGCATTTTGTTGAAGTTTCTATACTAAAATGTAGAAAAACTGAACTACACAAATATTGAAAAGTTAAAAATTCCTTAATTTTTTTATTCTTGTTACCACTACCACAATTTACAGGGCAATATACCTGATCTAATGAAAAGAAAAAGACAAAGGCAAAGCTACAACAGCTAAAAGACCTCAGGAATGTACATCTAATTGACACTACATTGCATTAATCAATAGCTGCACATTGTACAAACTGTAGCTATGACAGTCCTGAACACGAAGGGTTTCCTGTTTAAGCTGCAGTAACTTTTCTGACTATGGATCATCGTTCCTTCTGTGGCAGATTTTTACTGTTCCTCTAATGCTTTTGGTGTGACTGTCTCAAAGTAACCTGCAGCTTTCCTGACAACTCCTCACTCTCTCTTTTGCTGAGAACTGTAGCCCTTTTCTGCTGTTTTTAGAACCTTCTGCTACCATATCCACCACTTCCAACACCAGATCCATAACCACCACCATAGGGACTGCCCGAGCTTCCTCCACCAAAACTGCCCTCTTTTATGGGTCCATAATTTGATCGTTGTTGTCCACTATAATTTCCAAAATCAGTATAGTTCCCACCACCACTATAGTTCCCACCACCAAAATTTCCTCCTTCATTGTGACCATCATATCCTCCACCACCGCCACCATATCCACCACCTTGGTTTCCATATCCTGGTCCACCACCACCCTAGCCCCCTCTACTACTATAACCAGGACCACCACGGTAGTTGCCATCTTCACCACCAAGTCCATTATATCTACCATCACCTCCTCCATAACTACCTCTGCTGCCACCTTCTCCACCCCCCTAGCCTCCTCTTCCACCAAAGTTTCCACCACAGCCAAAATTATCTCCAGCATCTCCAAAGTTTCCTCCACAACCCGTCAAATTGACAGATCCACCTCCATGACCTCTCTGTGACCCAGCAGACTGTATCTCTTGTTTAGAAAGGGCCTTTTTCACTTCTCAGTTATGCCCATTATTAGTGTGGTATTTCTGAACAACAATTTTATCAGCTGTATCATGATCATTAAAAGTTACAAAAGCAAATCTTCTCTTTTTTCCACTCTGCCTATCTTCCATAACTTCTGTGGTTTCAATTTTGCCATACTTTTCAAAGTAGGCTCTCAAATTATATTCTTCTATATCTTCTTTAATACCACCAACAAAAATTTTCTTCACTGTTAGAGCACCAGACTTTACAGAATCCTCTGTAGAAACAGCTCTCTTTGGTTCCACTAAATGCCCATCAACCTTGTGTGGTTGAGCACACATTACTGCATCCACCTCTTCAACACAAGAATAAGTCACAAAATCAAAGCCCCTGGAACATTTGGTTTGGGGGTCTCCCATTACCACACAATCTGTCCATGTGCCCCATTTCTCAAAATGTTCTCTTAAACTATCATCTGTAGTTTCACGGCTCAGACCACCAATAAACAGTTTTCTCAACTGCTCTGGTTCATTTGGATCATGGCCCTCCTCCCCCTGGCCAACGTGACGGCTGGAGTTGGGCTGGGGGTGACCTGGCAGTGGTTTTACCTCCATTTTGAGAGATTTAGCATCATTCGTAAGAGCCCTAGGATTTTGGAATAGTAAATATGCTTCAACTTCAACCTACTAATTCAACCTGCTGTATTAGCCCCTAACAAGTGAGTCATCCTGTCCTTTGAAACTTTTAAGCCAAGCATTGACTACTGTCACTAGCTGTGAAAGTCCTAGATGTTGTTTTCTTCCAATGGAAATCTGTTTCATTTGCATTGTGTTATTCAGTGTCATTACCTTCATTGATGATTTTGGCTAGATCTCCTGGATAAATTGTTGCAGTTTGTACATTCGCACTTGCTGCTTCACTTTCCACTTTTATGTTATTGAGACAATGTCTTTCCTTAAACCTCATGAATCAACCTCTACTCTTTTGCTAGTTTCCAACTTTTCTTCTCCAGCTTCCTCACCTCTTCCAGCCCAGCCTTTGTAGAACTGAAGAGAGTTAGAGCCTTGTCCTGGATTAGGCCTTGGATTAAGGAAATGTTGTGGCTGGTTTGATTGTCTACACAGACAACTAAAACTTTCTCTAGATCAGCAAGAAGGCTGTTTCACATTCTTATTATTCCTGTGTACACTGGAGTAACACTTTTAATTTCCTTCAAGAACTTTTCCTTTGCGTTCGCAACCTGGCTAACTGGCAACAGAGGCCTATCTTTTGGCCTATCTTGGCTTTCAACATGCCTTCCTCACTAAGCTTAATCATTTCTAGCTTTTGATTTGAAGTGAGAGATGTGCAACTCTCCCTTTTACTTGAACATTCAGAGGCCATTGTAGTGTTATTAATTGGCCTAATTTCAATACTGTTGTGTCTCAAGGCAATGGGAGGCCTGAGGAAGGAGAGAGATGGGGAAATGGCCAATCAGTGGAGCAGTCAGAACATACACAACATTTATGGATTAAGTTCATTGTCTTATATGGGCTAGGTTCATGGCACCCCAAAACAATTACATTAGTAACATCAAAGATCACTGGTCACAGATCACCTAACGGATATAATAATAAAAAATTCTTTGAAATATTACAAGAATTACTAAAATGTGACACAGAGACATGAAGTGAGCACATGCTATTGGAAAAATGCCACAAACCTTCAAGATGTAAAAAGTGCAGTATCTGAGAAGTGCAATAAGGTGAAGTGTAATAAAACGAGGTATGGCTGTCTTTTTCATTGGGATTATGTTAAATTCATGAAGTCATTTAGGGAGAACTGACACTTTCATGATGTTGAGTTTTCCTAACAGAAGCACAATGTGCCTTTTCATTTGTTCAAGCCTATTTCTGTGTCTTTCCTGAGTGTTCTACAGTCTAGACACATTTTGACTGTCATACCAAGTAACAAGCAAGGCTGTCTCCCTCCCATCCCACGCACAACTTCCAGTACATATGTTTTCAGGCTCATCCTCTCATTTTTGTAGCCAGGATCATTTAAACCTGATCCTTCCTTTCTGAAAATCTGGGAGATAGGGAGAAGAACTGCACGTAGAATGGTCAGGGTATGGGCTTTGCAGTCAGACTGCCACTGGGTTAAATTTAACTCTATCATTTATCAGCTCTGTGACCAACAGCAAGTCCTCATTGGCAAAATAGAGATTTTTAGCTGTATTAGTTCATTCTCACACTGCTATAAAGACATACCTATGACTGGGTAATTTAGAAAGAAAAGAGGTTTAATTGGCTCATGGTTCTGCAGGCTGTACAGGCTTCTGCTTCTGCTGAGACCTCAGGAAACTTAAGAATTATGGCGGAAGGTGAAGGGGAAGCAGGCATGCCTTACATGCTGGAGTAGGAGGAAGACAGAGTGAAGGGGAGGTGCTATACACTTTCAAACAACTAGATCTGGTGAGAACTCTATCACAAGACAGCACTAGAGGGGTGGTGCTAATATTAGAAACCACCTCCATGATCAAATCACCTCCCACCAGGCCCTACATCCCATATTGGGAATTACAATTTAACATGAGATTTGGGTGTGGAGACAGAGCCAAACCATATCATACCTTTCATGGAAATAAGGATTGGATAGGATAACATATGTAAAGCAGCTAGCACAGTACCTTATATAATTAAGAGCCCAATTTAATTGGTAGCTATTACTTGCCCTGGGCACTGAATTTTCCCAGTAACTATTCTGGTAGTGAATAATTTCCAGTATGGAATTGAAAACCCTATCACAGGCCTCCTGATGTGTTTGTAACATATCATACACTGTTACATATATTGAAAAACAAATCGATCCTTCTTCCACCCATGTTAATTTCATTGATTCCGGCAATACCATGCTATTTTGAGGTTTTCCTTTTTTCCCATGAGTTGGCATTTTTCAGACTTTATATTTCGTCTCACTTTCACAAACTGCTGGACTAACCTGAACGTAGTGAAGGAAGCTTCACTAGTTTGAACAGTGATGGATCATCTTTTCCTGGAAGCCATCAATCAACAGTAGCTAACAAGAATATGGAGTAGGGCAGGAGCGGGAGGGGGTGCGAAGGTCACTTTACTTGGTTCACCGACTACTTGCTGTGAGCCCTTTTGATTGATGTAGTAAAAATTTCTGCTGATTGCATCACTATTTCAGGAGAGTGTTGACTTGCTTTCCCCAAGCAGATTTCTGATTTTAGTTGAGAATCAGCATTCTAAACTTTTACCAGTTCATGTAGACAACAACATTAATTGAGCACCCACTGTCTGCTGACCGCTGCATGACAGAGTTAATAGTAAGCAGAAGGCCAGGGATGGCTTGTCTTGGGGGTTCAGTCTGGCTGTACTCAGGGGACATGGGCCTGGCTGATGGGCAATTTATTGATTTAAGGAAAGTGGCCTGATGAGTGCTCAGCCACCATGGAGGGTGCAGGTCTGGGTGTGCTGGTTCACCTGACACAAGGGTCACCACAGGGAGGCCAAGGTAGGGGCAGGAATGAAGATTCTTTGTTGTAGAGGCAGGGAGTGAAGCTTGGGGCTGTGGCCAATAGACCTAGAAGAGGCAGTCATGTAGTCCTAAAGCTTCAAATGAAAGCTATGGAAATCGAGCAGATGGTGGGGCAGAAGGTAAGCTAAGGTCAGAGGCAAGTAGCAAGCATTTCTCTTGGGAGGTGGGTTGCCCTGACAGGCTGTGAGGGGAGGTGCCACCCTTTGCAGAGGACAGCACAGGACAGCCCTGGGAGTCGAGCCAGTGAGCAGGGTCTCAAAGGGACCCTGACCTCAGGGTGGGAGAGGCCCTGTGCCTGGAGCTAACAGACTCCACACTCCATAAGCAAAGCTGCTGTACCCAGCAGGGATGGAATCATATCAGTGATAACAGCAGCTTCATTTATTTAGTGCTTTTAATGCTTCAGAGAGCTTTCTCCTCTTTTACCGCACATGTATGAAATGCTGCGCTTTCCCTGGGGAGGCGGTGCCAGTGACTTCCCATCAGTTCTTGTCCTTTGTGTTGTTTTCCCAGAAGTGTTTATAGACTTGTTTGATTAAACCACACTTTCTGGTCTCATGATAACCCACAGGAGTTGGAAATGTCAGAGTGAAACCATGTATTGTCTGTATCCTCACACTTTTTGAATTTTTAAATTTTTAAAAATAAATTTGGAGGATATAAGTGAAGATTTTTTTACATGCACATGTTGGGTCGTGATGAAGTATACTCACTTTTGTGAGATATGAACACACACATTCATTTTTTCAACTGAAAATTCTTATTGTGCATGCACAAGGTAGCAGACACTGCTTGGTGCTATACATGTACACATATTTCTATATAAAAGATGTGTGTATACGTTATTATCCTATAAGGTCTCATCCTACCCAGAGGTCAGACTGGTGGTGGCCTGAAACATTCAGAACATGAGTTGGAAAAGGGTCATAAGGGAGGCTAGAAGCTGCAGGCAGTTAGAGACTTTATTCCATAGGAAAGACAGAATTGCCCTCAGGCAGTTGCTCAGAACCACTGTGTGTATAACACAGCAGATGATAGCAGCAGGACTCACTGACCTCGGTGAGAAATGACAGCTGACAGCAGAGGGAGGGGACGGAAGAACTCTTGAAAGCAGAATCATTTCTTTTGAATTCTGTCTGGCTCTTCAGCACAATGGTCTGAGGCCATTTCGTTCTGAGCAGTGCTGCATTAAATAGCACAATAATTAATAGTCAAAATGCTACTAGCTCATATTTGCATAGCTTTTTAGAATTTACAATTCTTTACACTATATGGTCTTATTAAATCAATGCAAAGTCCATATGGCGGCATCCGTCAGAATCACCTGAAAGTTGTTAAAACACACATTGCTGCTTGCTTGTCCCTACCTCCTCCCACCTTGAGTTTTTGATTCAGTAGGTCTGAAGTGGGGACCCAAATCAGTCTTCCTGACAGTTTCCCACATGACTCTGCTGCTGCTGGCTGGGGCCACACTTGGAGAACCACTGGCCTCTGGGGTATGCGTGGCTTCTTGTATTATTATTTTCACTATTTTACATAGGAAAAATGCAGTTTCAGAGAAGTTGAATTACTTAACCAAGGTCACCCAGGTGGCAGATTTCAGACTTCAGTTTAAGTCTTCAAAGAATAAGCCATATGTTTTTTCAACTATGTGCTATTGTCTCAGATGTTTTTCCTAAAAAATGAGAGTGTAACACGTTAGATTTTCTTCAAAATACTTGGAATTAAAACCTTGTCATTGTAGTTTATTCAAAAATTTATGTCTGTGGCATATATTCTTTGACAATACTGGATGGGGTTCTTGGTATGTCTAGCTTCTGGAGCACTTAGAACATTTAAATAAATGCTAAGAAATTAGGGTGACTGGGTGGAAAGGGAACACATGGAGGAAGTAGGATTTGAAGTGACTGGGACAGGTGCAAATTCTTTGGAAAAGAGCCATGAAGTAGTGGAAAGACATGAGAGTTAGCAGATCAGAGGGAAGCTGGCGTTTTAGGAGCATTTCCCTGCATGGATCATTTAGCTAATCCAGAATGATTGTATTGACTTTGATTTGATGTTGGTCTTCTCTAGAGGGAGTCTATAAGGGTTTTTTCCAACTAAACAACTATTCTGCTTCCAGGTTAAGAATGCCTAAGGAAATATCCTATTATGTTCATGGAAATATCCCTTATGTTCATGTTTATGTGTCCATTTTTCTTTTCTGTGAGTGATTTCCCAAGTCCTTTCCAAATCAATTACAGAATTATGAAGAAGCCTCTTAATCACCTCTAAAGGCATTTTAAAGAAAATTCCAAGATCACTCATGTCTTTTCATTTCAAGAATGTGATAGCTGCCATTCGTGCAGAGATGTGACATTAGTCTTTCAGGCTGTAGCCAGGCTGGATCAGGTGGGGTTCGGTCAGGAAAACACAACCCCTGTAGGCATTTTAAATATGGAGAGATTTAATACAGGTATTGAGGTGCTTATAAAACCATGGGAAAGACTGAAAGAGTGAAAATCATGGGGACTGACATTAGTTTTGGGTTTACTGCCACAGAAAAGCAGAGAGCTGTTGTGGCTCAGAATCAAGAACCTGCAGGAATGCGGCTGGTGACCTCACAGCTTTCTTCAGTGCTGAGGGGCTGCAATGGGAAGGAAACAAAGAGGCCACCACATAAAAATATCTGTGAAACTCACATATTCATCTGCCAGTGCTTCCAGAGCAAGAAAAAAGAATGTCTTCATCGTCTCTTCCACCTTACAAATCTTGCAGGAGTGCAATTTTATTGATGAAATCTAAGAACTTTCGAGTTTACAGGATTCATTTGGAGTAAAATTTATGTCACTGCACAGATGTGGCTTTTTCTTCAAATTACCAACTAGGGGTGGACACATAGAATTTTGCTGGAAGTGGAGGTCTTCACGTCTCATTACCAGACCTCTGAGGCACGAAGTTTCACTGCATTTGCAGTTTCTATATTTGGTTTTGCTTGACAGATATTAATGACTTATTGATTGTATTTTTATTTATTATAAAACCTTAATTCTTAGGAATCATGCTAAAGCATAAGCTTCCATTAATTAGATTCCCTCTCCCATAGGCCTTCTTTGGAAAGAAGTTTTATCACTGGAAAACAGGAAAGTTTTAATTTTTACGGCAAAAATTTAGCAATATATCCAGTTACCCAATTAATACAAGCTGCTATGGTTTAAATGTGTCCCCAAAGTTCATGTGTTGAAAACAATCCCCAGTGCAACAGTGTTGAGAAGTAGGACCTTTAAGAAATGATGATGTCCTGAGGGCTCTGCCCTCATGAGTGAATTAATGTCATTATTGCAGGAGTGGGTCAATTATTGTGAGAGAGGCTTTATTGTAAAGGCAAGTTTGACCCCCTCTCACTCTGGCTCTTGAGCCTGCTCTCCTGCTCTCCACCTGCTGACCTGGGATGATGCATCAAGAAGGCCCTCACCAGATGCAGGTCTCTCGACCTTGGACTTCTCAGCTTCCAGAAATGTAAGAGATAAATTTCTTTCCTTTGTAAATTACTCAGTCTTTGGCATTCTGTTATAGCAACACAAAATGGACTATGTCCATTATAAAAAAGTGGGAGAAAAGGTAATATTTTATATATTTATTTAACTAATATATATTTGCTTAATCTGTGCTCCTTTATTGGAATTCTGATTGGTTGCCTTTTTTATTTTTCACTTTAATTACCAATGCTTATATAAATGCTCTGATATATGCATCCTACGATAAGCAATATCCTTGGATAAATTCCTAGTAGATTTTTAGCATCTAAAATGATGTACTTTTAGAGGATTTAAAAACATATATTTATAAATTGACTCCCAGGAAGATTAGGATGCTTTTAATCTACTAGCTGTGAATAAAAGTTCCTGATTTTCTGAACTCTTACCAATATTGGGTCTTATATTTAAAAAGCTTTGCTAATCTGAGAGTTAAACTGTATATAATTGCTTTAACTTGATTTTCTTTGATAACTAGAGAGGATGAAGATTTGTTTATATGTTATTATCTTTTTACATGTATTCTCCTAATGAAATTATACATTTAGGCTATTTTTCCATTGAGTTGTTAGACTTCTTTAAAAATTGATTTGTAGTAGTTCTTTATTAATTAAGGACAAAATTGCTTATCCCTTATTTATGTTGGAAATATTTTTCTCAAACTGCTGTTTGACTTTTAATTTCATTTTATATTTATGAAAGAATTTAAAGTTTTTAGTTAATCAAAAATTCCTTCCTCCTTCTCTCCTTCCTTCCTTCCTTCTCTTCTTCCTTTCTTCCTTCTCCCCTTCCTTCCTCTTTCCTTCCATCCATCCATCTTTCTATCTGTATTTTTATCTTTTTCTTCCTTCCCTCCCTCTCTCTCATCCCTTCTCTTTCTTTTTCTTCTTGGTCTTTCTCTCTCTCAAAAAAAGGCAAGATATTGGTTAAGTGGGCTCATACATTTTAGAAAGACCTAAACGGAATTGCCAAGAATTGCATAAGAACGTTCAGTTTCATAAAACCCATAGTTCTGTAAGAAGGTTCTACCTAGATAATGACATAATTAGGGATGATTATGGCATTAGGGATGATGTAGGCAAATACAAACTCAGCAACCAAAGTCTACAATAGGCCATGTGTGAAATGTTTAAAAGTTACTAAACAAATGCCATAAAAGAATTACTTCCGGTTGTTTGGAAGTTAAAAATAAACTAGATGTAGATTTCTCACTTATGAAAGTAATACATAATTTTGGTAAAACATTAAGAAGGCCACCAGAGGCCTTCTCACACAGTAAAACCTCTTCCAAACAGTTTCTTGTGCATCCTTTTAGAAAGTTTCTACAGATGCACAAAAATAGAGAATATCCCTTAAAACACCTCCTCCATAGAGACATGAGATAATACTGAATGTAATATTCTGTAATTAATTATTTTGTTAATTGACATCAAATTTTAGACCTATTTTTACATCCCTACATAAAAATCTACTAGTCTTTACTGTATACAGTAATATATCCTATAGCTATATCATTGTTTATTTTACTAGCTATTTCTAGATGCTCATTTGATTGGTTCTAGATTTTAAAATTTTTTATTATTATTTTTTAAAGAGATGGGATCTTGCTGTGTTGGTCAAGTTGGTCTTGAATTCCTGGCCTCAAATGATCCTCCCATCTCAGCCTCCCAAAGTGCTAGGATTACAGTCATGAGCCACCTGGCCCTAGTTCTATATTTTTGTTCCAAGAAAAACTGCTGCAATGTGATTATTGTACAGTTAACTCTTTTTTTTTCTTTTTTTTTTGAGATGAGGTATCTCTCTGTCACCCAGGTTGGAGTGTAGTGACATGATCTCGACTCACTGCAACCTCTGCCTTCTAGGCTCAAGAGATCTTCTCACCTCAGCCGTTGAGTAGCTGAGACCACAAGCATGTGCCACCATACCCTGCTAATTTTTGTATTTATTGGTAGGTATGGGGTTTTGCCATGTTGCTCAGGCTGGTTCAAATTCCAAATACACCTCAAATACACCTGTCTTGGCTTCCCAAACTGCTGGCATTATAGGTGTGAGCCACTACGCCCAGCCTATTGTACAGTTAACTCTTGAACAACACAGATTTGAACTCTGTGCATCCACTTATAGGCAGATTGTCTTCCACTTCTGCGACCCATGAGACAGTAAGACCAACCCATCCTCGCCTTCCTCAGCCTACTCAACATGAAGATGATGAGGATGAAGACGATTATGATGATGCACTTCCACTTAATCAACAGTAAATATATTTTCTTTCTTCATGATTTTCTTTCTTTCTTTTTTTTTTTTTGTTTTTTGAAGGAGAGTTTCACTCTTTTTGCCCAGGCTGGAGTGCAATGGTGTGATCTCAGCTCACTGTAACCTCTGCCTCCCGGATTCAAGTGATCCTCTTGCCTCAGCTTCCCAAGTAGCTGGCATTACAGACATGCACCACCATGCCTGGCTAATTTTGTATTTTTAGTAGAGACAGGGGTTTCACCATGTTGGTCAGGCTGGTCTTGAACTCCTGACCTCAGATAATCCACCCACCTCAGCCTCCCAAAGGGCTGGGATTACAGGCATGAGCCACTGCACCTGGCCGATTTTCTTAATAACATTTTCTTTTCTCTAGTTTACTTTATTGTAAAAACATAGTGTATATACATGTGAAATACAAAATATGTTTTAATCAATTGTAAATGGTATCAGTAAAGCTCTGGTCAATGGTAGGTTTTTTAGCAAATCAAAATTTATATACGAATTTTTGCATGGGGGAATCAGCAACCCTCACCACTGCATTGTTCAAGGGTCAATTGTATTTATATTTACTGTGTCTTGGTCAAGAAATTTGTGAATAAAATCTCTGAAGTAAATTCTTGCAATAGAAAGTATGTGAATGAAAAACTTCATAAGAGCCCTCAAAATATGGTGCCAATTCATTTCCTTACTGGCAGTGTATACAAATATAGAGGAAAGCTTAACATGTATATTTCAATTAAAAATTGTTCACAAAATAGATCAGATTTGCCTAGTTTCAAACCAGAGTGCCACACCAGGCTTCTAGAAGCAGAGGTCAATGAGAGACTAATACAGAAATTACTGAAAAATCAGAATTATTTCAGAAAATAGGCTAAGTAGGCAGAAAGCTCCTCTGTTTTCCATGTTTGAGTCACAGCTCTTACATAATTTTCCTTAGGAGATTGTTTCTAATATTTCTCTTTTTAATAATTTCAGCTTTTATTTTAGATTCAGGGCATACATATGCAGGTTTGTTACCTGGGTATATATTGCATGATACTGAAGTTTCGGGTGCACTTGATCCCGTCACCCAGGCACTGAGCATAGTACCCAATAGTTAGTCTTTCAATCCTCGCCTCGCTTCTCTTCCTCTCTGCTCTAATAGTCCCCAGTGTTTATTGTTGCCATCTTCACATCCGTGTAGACTCAATGTTTATAACTTATAAGTGAGGACATGCGGTATTTGATTTGCTGTGTTCCTGTGTGAATTCACTTTGTTTCTAGTATTTCAATCACATATTTTGTTGGCTATTCATTTCCCTTCCTTTGAGTTACTTCTGTTTGCCCTGATTTAATTCCCTTTTAATTATAATGAGTAACTTCTCTCATTTCCTTTAGGAGTTATTTGTTTTCTCCATTTCTCAGGGACTGCCTAATTATTTGCTGTGTGGATGTGGGTGCCTTCATGCCTGTATGCTTTCAGATTTGCCCACCTCAGTTCAATGATAGTGCCACTTGATATTATCTTCAAATGTTTCAGTATTTTCCTTGATCAGTAGAGCTTTATGCATGTACAAGATTAGTGGTCAAAGTAATAATTATTCATAAGACCTAATGTGATTAATTTTGTTATTTCCATTATGAATGTAAATAATAATGTATCTCAATTCAGATGTGATCTTATGTAAGTCTTCTGTTTGATAAAACAAATCTCTATAAGTAATTAATATTCACATTCTTTTCTTTTTTAAAAATCACTTTATTGGGGTATAAGCTGTACATATAAGAATACGCCTGTGGGCCTGGGCATGGTGGCTCATGCCTGTAATGCCAGCACTTTGGGAGGCGAGGGCAGATCCCTTGAGGTTGGGAGTTTGAGACAAGCCTGGGCAACATGGTGAAACCCCGTCTCTACTTAAAAATACAAAAATTAGCCAGGTGTGGTGGTGCACACCTGTTGTCCCAGCTACTGGGGAGGCTCAGGCATGAGAAATGTTTGAACCTGAGAGGTAGAGGTTGCAGTGAGTCGAGATCGCACTGCTGCACTCCAGCCTAGGTGACAGAGCGGGACTGTCTCAAAAACAACAACAAAAAATACACCTATGAAACCATCACCACCATTTATGCCATAAACATACCCATGACATACCCATATGCGTCACCTCAAAAAGTTTCCTCCTACCCTCTTGATTATTTTTTGTGATAATTACACTTAATGTAAGATCTTAGCAAATTTGTAAGTAGACAATATAGTATCATTATTGTTTACATTCTTTATGAGCATTCACTAATGATTTTTCAAAATAATTCTGACAGCTTTACATTTCATATACTATTAAGCAAGGTGTATAATGAGCTTGTTTATTTGGATAAGGCAAGTTCAAATTACCATTCATAGTTTTGTGGAAAATATTAGGTTGAGATCTGACAGCAATAAAAATATGGTAACAAATATTAACAATTTTTACCTCTGGATAGCGGGGAGTTCTTTTTATTTTGTTTGCTTACCTATATTTAAAAATGTGTTGATAATAACCACATATGGCTTTATTTAAAAAATAAATAACATTTTAAACACAGGGTATTTTTCAACAGAGCTCAGAGAAGATACATGGAAAGAAAAAGAAAGGAGTATAGAATATAGAGTGTATGAGATGCTGGCTCACAATTTATGATTCTGTTCCTTCAGTGATTCTTAAGCGAGTTGAGCAAAAATAATTTTTATGTCCTTTATTCTTTCTAGAAATGGATTATTTAAGCAAGTGAACATACTTAATTTTTCAAATTTTATGACCTTGTATATGGGGGAAAAAAAAAAACGTGAACACTGGAGACTTTCCACTTGCAAATAATCTTTTCAGGTTTTCCTGAGCAGGATTCTATGCATTAAAAAATGAATATACTAAGCATCTGTATTAATTTGCTAGGGATGCCATAATAAAGTACTACAAACTGAGTTGATTAAATGACAAATTTATTTTCTAACAGCTCTGGAGGCTAGAAGTCCAAGATCATGGTGTTGGCAGATTTGTTCTGAAGGCCATCTTCTTTTTTATTATTTCAATAGGTTTTGGGGTACAGGTAGTTTTTGGTTACATGGATGAGTTCTTTAGTGGTGATTTCTGAGATTTTAGTGCACCCATCACCTGAGCAGTGTACACTGTACCTAATATGTAGTCTTCTCTCACCCTCTTTAACCTTCTCCCGCCCCCAAGTTTCCAAAGTCCATTATATCATTCTTAGGGCTTTGTGTTCTCATAGCTTAGCTCCCACTTATAAGTGAGAACATACAATATTTGATTTTCCATTCCTGAGTTAGTTCACTTAATGTAATGGCCTCCAGCTCCATCCAAGGTGCTTCAAAATACATTAGTTCATTTCTTTTTATGGCTGAGTAGTATTCCATGGTGTATATCTATGACGTTTTCTTTATCTACTCGTTGGTCAGTAGGCACTTAGGTTGGCTCCATGTCTCTGCAATTGTGAATTGTGCTGCTGTAAACATGCATGTGTAGGCGTCTTTTTCATAGAGTGACTCCTGTTCCATTGGGTAGCTACCCAGTAGTGGGATTGCTGGATTGAATGGTAGTTCTACTTTTAGTTCTTCAAGGAATCTCCATACTGTTTTCCACAGTGGTTGTACTAATTTACATACTCATCAGCAGTGTAAAAGTGTTCCCATTTCACCACATTCACACCAACATCTATTGTTTTTTGACTTTTTAATTATGACCATTCTTGCAGGAGTAAGGTGGTATCTCGTTGTGGTTTTAATTTGCATTTGCCTGATGATAAGTAATATTCAGCATTTTTTTATGTGTTTGTTTGCTGTTTGTATATTGAAGGCCATCTTCTCTTTGTGTCTTCACGTAGTCTTTCACCTGCCTTGTTTGTGTAAAAAATTCCTCTTCTTAAAAGAACATTAGTCATACTGGGTTAGGACCCACTATAATGATCTCGTTTTAGCTTAATTCTGTAAAGACCCTATCCCCATAAAAGGTCACATTCTGAAGTACTGGCGTTAGGACTCAGCCTATGAACTTGGGGTTGGGGGAACACGATTCAACCCGTAACATCATCTGAAAAACTTTCCTCTCTGTTGAGAAGCCCTTTGGTTCTGTTACCACATAGTGGATGTTATATAGTGGTATTTAACTTTTTTTTGAGTTAGGAATTTTTTCGAAAATGAAAATTAGGGGTCTGGCACCCAGAAAAAAGCACAAATATATTAAGTTTCACATCAAGGCATTTGCAGACACCTCCCCCCATCCTCAATCTCTTTCTCTCTATGGACCCCTAGGATTAAGAACCCTGGTACAAATGCTATTAAAACCACGAAGTCAGGGAATTCAGTGATCAAATCCATCAACTAGCTCTTCATAAGTCACACAACTTAGCAAGACTCTTCAGTACTAAGCTGCAGTTTTATATCTTTCACCTGACTATTGATAATTGAAGGAATTGAAAGCAGTCCTGCAAAAGTCACCCTCAGTCCAGTAAAACCTAAGTCTAAGCATGGGTCAGGAGCTCTTCCAAATGACTGGAACAGTTCTCTCAGTTTCTAAAGATGTCTCCTGATGCCAGATTTTAAGCACAGATCAACTGTGGGGGATGACAGTCCTGCTCTGGGCATTCCCTGGGTTTCAGCCTACTAAGGGGGAGACGCAGCTATGCTTGGCTACATCTGGAACACCAAGAGGTGTGGTGCAGCTTTGGTTAGTAGTGGATAAGAGAAATGTTGGCTAATTGGGTGGATCTCCCACTTGGGGCTCTTTTCCATATAGAACCCTTCGATGCATGAGGCTCAAAAGGAATTTAATATTACTTGAAACAGGGTCAGATTTCCTGGGGCTGGGCCTCTAATCAGTTCCTGAAAATGAGGAGGATTAAGACATCTTTAGCGATACTCCTCGAGAAGAGCAACTCCAAGACACATAATTGCCAGATTCACCAAAGTTGAAATGAAGGAAAAAATCTTCAGGGCAGCCAGAGAGAAAGGTCGGGTTACCCACAAAGGGAAGCCCATCAGACTAACAGCAGATCTCTCGGCAGAAACTCTACAAGCCAGAAGAGAGTGGGGACCAATATTTAACATTCTTAAAGAAAAGAATTTTCAACCCAGAATTTCATATCCAGCCAAATTAAGTTTCATAAGTGAAGGAGAAATAAAATCCTTTACAGATAAGCAAATGCTTAGAGATTTTGTCACCACCAGGCCTGCCTTACAAGAGACCCTGAAGGAAGCCCTAAACATGGAAAGGAACAACCGGTACCAGCCATTGCAAAAACATGCCAAAATGTAAAGACCATCGAGGCTAGGAAGAAACTGCATCAACTAACGAGCAAAATAACCAGTTAATATCATAATGGCAGGATCAAGTTCACACATAACAATATTAACCTTAAATGTAAGTGGACTAAATGCTCCAATTAAAAGACACAGACTGGCAAACTGGATAAAGAGTCAAGACCCATCAGTCTGCTGTATTCAGGAGACCCATCTCACATGCAGAGACATACATAGGCTCAAAATAAAGGGATGGAGGAAGATCTACCAAGCAAATGGAGAACAAAAAAAAGCAGGGGTTGCAATCCTAGTCTCTGATAAAACAGACTTTAAACCATCAAAGATCAAAGAGACAAAGAAGGCCATTACATAATGGTAAAGGGATCAATTCAACAGGAAGAGCTAACTATCCTAAATATATAGGCACCCAATACAGGAGCACCCAGATTCATAAAGCAAGTCCTTAGAGACTTACAAAGAGAGACTTAGACTCCCATACAATAATAATGGGAGACTTCAACACTCCACTGTCAACATTAGACAGATCAACGAGACAGAAAGTTAACAAGGATATCCAGGAATTGAACTCATCTCTGCACCAAGCAGACCTAATAGACATCTATAGAACTCTCCACCCCAAATCAACAGAATATATATTCTTCTCAGCACCACATCGCACTTATTCCAAAATTGACCACATAATTGGAAGTAAAGCACTCCTCAGCAAATGTAAAAGAACAGAAATTATAAGAAACTGTCTCTCAGACCACAGTGCAATCAAACTAGAACTCAGGACTAAGAAACTCAATCAAAACCGCTCAACTACATGGAAACTGAACAACCTGCTCCTGAATGACTACTGGGTACATAACGAAATGAAGGCAGAAATAAAGATGTTCTTTGAAACCAATGAGAACAAAGATACAACATACCAGAATCTCTGAGACACATTTAAAGCAGTGTGTAGAGGGAAATTTATAGCACTAAATGCCCACAAGAGAAAGCAGGAAAGATCTAAAATTGACACTCTAACATCACAATTCAAAGAACTAGAGAGGCAAGAGCAAACACATTCAAAAGCTAGTAGAAGGCAAGAAATAACTAAGATCAGAGCAGAACTGAAGGAGACAGAGACACAAAAAACCCTCCAAAAATCAATAAATCCAGGAGTTGGTTTTCAGAAAAGATCAACCAAATTGACAGACCGCTAGCAAGACTAATAAAGAAGAAAAGAGGAATCAAATAGACACAATAAAAAATGATAAAGGGGATATCACCACCGACCCCACAGAAATACAAACTACCATCAGAGAATACTATAAACACCTCTACGCAAATCAACTAGAAAATCTAGAAGAAATGGATAATTTCCTGGACACTTACACTCTCCCAAGACTAAACCAGGAAGAAGTTGAATCCCTGAATAGACCAATAGCAGGCTCTGAAATTGAGGCAATAATTAATAGCCTACCCACCAAAAAAGTCCAGGACCAGATGGATTCACAGCTGAATTCTACCAGAGGTACAAGGAGGAGCTGGTACCATTCCTTCTGAAACTATTCCAATCAATAGAAAAAGAGGGAATCCTCCCTAACTCATTTTATGAGGCCAACATCATCCTGATACCAAAGCCTGGCAGAGACATAACAATAAAAGAGAATTTTAGACCAATATCCCTGATGAACATCGATGCAAAAATTCTCAATAAAATACTGGCAAACCGAATCCAGCAGCACATCAAAAAGCTTATCCACCATGATCAAGTGGGCTTCATCCCTGGGATGCAAGGCTGGTTCAACATTTGCAAATCAATAAACGTAATCCAGCATACAAACAGAACCAAAGACAAAAACCACATGATTATCTCAATAGATGCAGAAAAGGCCTTTGACAAAATTCAACAGCCCTTCATGCTAAAAACTCTCAATAAATTTGGTATTGATGGAACGTATCCCAAAATAATATGAGCTATTTATGACAAACCCACAGCCAATATCATACTGAATGGGCAAAAACTGGAAAAATTCCCTTTGAAAACTGGCACAAGACAGGGATGCCCTCTCTCACCACTCCTATTCAACATAGTGTTGGAAGTTCTGGCTAGGGCAATCAGGCAAGAGAAAGAAACCAAGGGTATTCAGTTAGGAAAAGAAGAAGTCAAATTGTCCCAGTTTGCAGATGACATGATTGTATATTTAGAAAACACCATCATCTCAGCCCAAAATCTCCTTAAGCTGATAAGCAACTTCAGCAAAGTCTCAGGATACAAAATTAATGTGCAAAAATCACAAGCATTCTTATACACCAGTAACAGACAAGCAGAGAGCCAAATCAGGAATGAACTTCCATTCACAATTGCTTCAAAGAGAATCAAATACCTAGGAATTCAACTTACAAGGGATGTCAAGGACCTCTTCAAGGAGAACTACAAACCACTGCTCAGTGAAATCAAAGAGGACACAAACAAATGGAAGAACATACCATGCTCATGGATAGGAAGAATCAATATCATGAAAATGGCCATACTGTCCAATGTTATTTATAGATTCAATGCCATCCCCATCAAGCTACCAATGACTTTCTTCACAGAATTGGAAAAAACTGCTTTAAAGTTCATATGGAACCAAAAAGGAGCCCGCATTGCCAAGACAATCCTAATTCAAAAGGACAAAGCTGGAGGCATCATGCTACCTGACTTCAAACTATCCTACAAGGCTACAGTAACCAAAACAGCATGGTACTGGTACCAAAACAGAGATATAGACCAATGGAACAGAACAGAGTCCTCAGAAATAATACCACACATCTACAGCCATCTGATCTTTAACAAACCTGACAAAAACAAGAAATGGGGAAAGGATTCCCTATTTAATAAATGGTGCTGGGAAAATTGGCTAGCCATAAGTAGAAAGCTGAAACTGGATCCTTTCCTTACTCCTTATACGAAGATTAATTCAAGATGGATTAGAGACTTAAATGTTAGACCTAATACCATAAAAACCCTAGAAGAAAACCTAGGTAATACTATTCAGGACATAGGCATGGGCAAGGACTTCATGTCTAAAACACCAAAAGCAACGGCAGCAAAAGCCAAAATTGACACATGGGATCTAATTAAACTAAAGAGCTTCTGCACAGCAAAAGAAACTACCATCAGAGTGAACAGGCAACCTACAGAATGGGAGAAAATGTTTGCAATCTACTCATCTAACAAAGGGCTAATATCCAGAATCTACAAAGAACTCAAACAAATATACAAGAAAAAAACAACCACATCAAAAGTGGGCAAAGGATATGAACAGACATTTCTCAAAAGAAGACATTCATACAGCCAACAGACACATGAAAAAATGCTCATCATCACTCGCCATCAGAGAAATGCAAATCAAAACCACAATGAGATACCATCTCACACCAGTTAGAATGGCAGTCATTAAAAAGGAAACAACAGGTGTTGGAGAGGATGTGGAGAAATAGGAACATTTTTACACTGTTGGAGGGATTGTAAACTAGTTCAACCATTATGGAAAACAGTATGGCAATTCCTCAAGGATCTAGAACTAGATGCACCATATGACCCAGCCATCCCACTACTGGGTATATACCCAAAGGATTATAAATCATGCTGCTAGAAAGACACGTGCACACGTATGTTTATTGTGGCACTATTCACAATAGCAAAGACTTGGAATCAACCCAAATGTCCATCTGTGACAGACTGGATTAAGAAAATGTGGCACATATACATCATGGAATACTATGCAGCCATAAAAAAGGATGAGTTTGCATCCTTTGTAGGGACATGGATGCAGCTGGAAACCATCATTCTTAGCAAACTATCACAAGAACAGAAAACCAAACACCGCATGTTCTCACTCATAGGTGGGAACTGAACAATGAGATCACTTGGACTCGGGAAGGGGAACATCACACACCAGGGCCTATCATGGGGAGGGGGCAGGGCGAAGGGATTACATTGGGAGTTATACCTGATATAAATGATGAATTGATGGGTGCTGATGAGTTGATGGGTACAGCACACCAACATGGCACAAGTATACATATGTAACAAACCTGCACGTTATGCACATGTACCCTAGAACTTAAAGTATAAAAAAAAAAAAAAAAAAAAAGAATATGTGGACTTGAGTTAATGTTTGGACCTGGTGCTGAGAATATTTGAATGACCCTGTTTTTTTTTTGTTGTTGTTTTTTCTGGTATGTTATATGAACGTGTTCATCTGAAGCCAGTTCCTCACTTTTTGTTTTGTTAATGCAACACTTTGGCAGGGTTTGTGAGGAAAACTTATTAATATTTGGGTTGATGTTATTTCAGTATTCTGAGACATTATGTAGTTCTAACTTTTGCCTTACAATTCATTTAGATTTAAGTCCATTGTTAAAATTGAAAATGCTTAGTCAAGAATACAGTGAAACTGGAAATCACATAAAATTCTGTAGTATATAGCTACATCAAAATTCTGTATGCCAGTGAGAAATACAATAAAATAAATAAAAAAAAGCTTACAGATGTACCAGAAAATTTTAAATTAAATTATAAATTTTCAATGGCTCTGTAGTTTTATATGAATGTATTTTATTTTCTTTGTCTTTTTATTCATGTGAAAATTTATGTATTTTTAAACCTATGTTGTTTTAATATGTTTTTTCTGGAAATTAATTGCTCACTAAAAATTACTAACAAAATCTAATTTTACTCAAAACAAATTGATTCAATAATGTATGAACTAAACCTATGTAATACATAAAACTAACTTATTTAAAGAAGGGAATTAGAGATCCTATACTTGATAAATGAAACCAGTATCAATATATTAATATTTTTATTTCTTTTCTTAAATATAAACCCTTTTCAATGTACTAGTTGTTTTTTTGTCACTTCATCAACCTGTCTGTGCTATTTAGGTTAAAAAACTCATGAAAATACAAAATTAATGTTTTTTTTTTCCTAACAAGACTCTCAGGAAAAGGTTTATGGGTTTGACATTACATTAAATACTCAAAACAATGCTAATAGACTAAGCAATTATCAACTTTTAACCTTACTGATGGAAATAGTATTTACAATTTTGGGATGGCAAGAGTTCCTTAGAATTAATTTAAAAAAAAACCTGACTTAGGGTTTATTCAGATTTCATCAGTTTTCCTACTAATGTGTTTTTTTCCTGTTCCAGGAGCCAAGCCAAGACACCTCATTGCATTTACATTTTATTTTAGTCATTTCTATTGTTCCCATATTTTATAATAATTGCTAAGCAGCAGAAATCCTGACCATTGTGTGTGTGTGTGTGTGTGTGTGTGTGTGTGTGTGTGTGTGTGCGCGCGCGCGCGCGCGCTTGGATATCTATTTTCCTCTTCTATGGCAGAATGGTAAAAGTTATCTTTTGGGATTTATGGGATTTGGAATCAAAGTGATCTGAATTATTTTAAAGTGACCTGAATTTTAATCCCAATTTTGCTACTTAATGTTGAGGCATTGATTAACTCACCTATGCTCTCTAAATTTAAGTTTCTTCATCTGGAAAATAGAAATAAAATGATAATAATACCGGTCTCAGTGAGTTTTAAGGACTAAATATGAATATACAATGAACTGTGGTAGTGATTGTTGCTATTATTATTACTTATTGTCTTGTTAAGATACTAAAGGAAAGAGAATTATCTAGAGAACAGATTGTCAAGGATGATTTTTAAAAATAGGGGTGGGGGAATGGCACAGAAAAGCTACAACTTGAAAAATCAACTCTGAAATAATCAAGAATCAATTGCATGGTAAAATTAAGAAGATTTTCTATTTCTTGCCAGCATATTTATATCAAAGCGTGTAACATGGGGCCTGTTTTGTTACTTGGCATGTTCCGGGCCATTTGTAAAGAAAATGTTCAGCAGCTGTTGCTCTGGGAGGCAGATGGATGGATGACATTTATGAATTGTATTTTTCTGATGGAGAAACTGAGGTACCAAGTGATTAATTGTTTTTCCCAACCTTCCACATCCACGAAACATCAAATTTGAAATTCCAGTTCATGAATATCTTCTGCCTTCCAGCTATGCGCTGCAGAAAGGAGTTACCAGTGGATGAGATGGGAAATGTGGTGGGGCTTGTTCTCAGGGAGGCCAGCTGAAGAGTGGGGCTCTTGTGTTTGGTACAGATGGCCAACTGGTAGTGCTTACCAGGACTTCCCTCCCCTGCAGCCCCCACCCTCAAGTGACAGCTTTTTGCATCTTCTTGTCTAATTAAACTACCAACAGAGAATGCCAGTTATCTGCTTGTGTGACACCTCTGAATATTAAGTAGCTTTTGTAATTAATTATTTTTTGAAAGACTTGATCCTCCGTAATTAAATAAATCTTTGAGAATTAATAATAGGTTAGCACAGTATATGGACTGAAAAACATCATGAGTGACAACTTGGCTGTGAGGGAAGAATTTTGCATCCAATATAGTGTCTCTATTGATCAATCTTTGAGGCTCTGAATGCTCCCAATACTAACATCACAATGTTTTTTCTTTCTCTATATTCCTGTGCACCCAAGTGGAACCAATAGTTCTGCACAGGGTAAGATATAAAAATGCAGATTAGCTTAAATAACTTACTGCCCAACAGGGCAGTCTGTGTAGTATAGGAGAATATGCCATAAGCAGCTGTCTGGCTCATGTCGCCCTTAGAGCTGTGACCGTGATGCTGTTCAGTAACTTTTGCGTCTTTTTGTGCTGGCAGTGACATGGAGACCAGATAATGGATGCTGGCAAGATCTGCAAATCAAAGCCGTGGAAAGGGTACCATTAGTCAGGTGGTTATGTTCTCTGAAGAGCTTGTGGGGTTTTGCAGACAGGGCTGGCTCACCCCAGAGGACAGTCTAGTATGTCACCACTAGTAGATCTAGATGGGGAGCCTGCTTTTTTTTTTTTTTGCTTTGGTGGGGTCAGACAGCTGGGAAAGCAGAATAGACCTGCTTCTGCAGGGATATTCTGTCTCCAGGACCTGGCATCATGTGATTCGGTTTGTTTGATGAAGCTGTTTAATGTTAATCTTTAGGGGTCCAGGCTATTTGCTACTGAAATTGTATAGCACAAATGTTTAACCAGAAGCAGTGTGGTGGAAGGGACTGTTGAGTGGAGTTAGGTGAGCCAAAGTGGAAAATGGGTTATACCCAAGTATACATTTACAGACGATTTCCTATCTGTTCCCTTCACCTTGTCCCCTTCTCTTTCCTCCTTCCTGCTTTCCCAATCCCCGTCTTTCCCCTTGTCTATGTGTCCTGAGTTTGTGTTCTTGTTTGGTTGGCATCAGTATTGTCTTGCTTAGATTTTATCTTTGAGAGTAACGGGAGTAGCATTATAGAATATTAGATGTAGATGATGTCTTGGGAGTTCTGGACAAGCCATGGAGACTCTTACAGATTCTGAAAAGATTCCAGGGTTCCTCCCAGGGGTTTGACTTTTTGCTAGATACACTCAGAGAACCTGTGCAAATGCAAATCAGCAGGAACCCAGGGAGTTCTTACCAGCCTAAGGTAGGCAGGATAGCCTAGGGATGAAGATCATAGCTGACCAAGTTAGACAGTGGGGGCGATCCCAGCTCCACCATCCTGTTTTGTTTTCCTAAGTAAATTACTCAGCTAGAGCGGAATTCTAGTTGTAAAATGAGGTGATAACAGGTATTCCACACAGTACTGATGTTTACAATAGCAAAGCCATGAAACCAATCTAAGTGTCCAACAGTTGGTTGGATAAAAAAAAAATATGTTGTGTGTGTGTGTATATATATATGTGTATACCATGGAATACTACACAACCACAAAAAAGAATGAAATCATGTCCTTTGCGGCAATATGGATGGAGCCGGAGGCCATTATCCTGGTGAACTAATACAGAAGCAGAAAATCACATATCATATGTTTTCACTTACAAGTGGGAACTAAATAGGGGGTGCACATGAACATAAAGGTGGGGAAAGTAGACTCTGAGGACTCCAAGGAGGGTAGAGTGGGAGGAAGGTAAGGGTTGAAAAATTACCTACTGGGTACAATGTTCAATACTGGGGTGATGGGTACACTAAGAACCCAACCCCCATCATTACACAGGTAATACCCATGTAACAAACGCATGTGCCCCCGGAATCTAAAATTAAAACAAAACAAAACAAAACACAAACCTAGGAGTGCTATCTGGCTCAGAAACTTAGGTGTAAGGATAATGGTTCTCATGATAATTATCATTGTAATAATTAATATACATTGAATGATGTGTACTCTATATATCTTGTCTTTTGACATTGTAGTTAATTTTGAATAAGTACTATATCTGTATGGTTTAAAGTTTAAAAATTATAAGAGATATTTAGTAAAAATTTCCTTCCTTCCATCTACTGAGTTACCATCTCCCAGAGAAATAAATAATGACTGCTTTTCATTTCCCGTATAATCTCCCAGGGATGTTTTACACATAAACAAGACAATATGAATATATATACATATATACATCTAGAGAGAATATATCTTTTCCCCCTGCTTCATGGCACAAATAGTAACACGTTCTACATTGTTCTTCACTTCGTGCTTTGTCTTTAGTTAATCCTCACAGCAGTCCTACATGGAATAGCTGTTATTACCTCATTTCACAATTAGAATTCAGCTCTAACTGAGTAATTTGCTCAGGGCAACATAGCAGGATGTTGGAGCTGGGATCACCCCTGCTGTCTAACTTGATCAGCTACTATCTTCATCACTGGGCGATCCTGCCTTGCTCAGACTGGTACGGGCTCCCCAGGGTTTCTCCTGATTTGTACAAGTTTTCCAGGGAACCCCATGTGGTACTGATTCTAACCACAGACTCCAGCCAATAGTTAGGAGTGGCAAGACTCATTCAGCTCTGCACCAGTTGGCAATTTTTCCCATGAAGTAATGATTTTTAAATCATTACTTCATGGGATTTACAGTCAAATACACACATAACACATAAAATTTACCATTTTAACCAAGTTGAAGTGTGCAGTTTAGTGTTAAGTACATTCCCATTGCTGTGAAGCCTATCTCCAGAACCCTTTTCATTTTGTCACACTGAATTTCTATACTCATTAAACAACTGTCCATTCTCCCCTTCATCAGCTGCTGGTCAACACCCTTCCACTCTGTGTCGCTAAGAATTTGACTACACTAGGTACTTCCTATAAGTGGAATAACACTGTATTGTTTTTTTGTGTCTGGCTTATATCCCTAAGTGTAATGTCCTCCAGGTTCGTCCGTGTTGTAGAATGCGTGAAGTTTTTCCTTTTAAAAGCTGAGTAAGATTGCAGTGTATATACCACTTTTTGTTCATCCATTCACCCATTGATGTACACTTGGGTAGATTCCACCTTTTGACTTTTGTGAATAATGCTGCTGTGAACATGGGTGTACTAATATCTGTTCGGGTTCCTGCCTTCAATTCTTTTGGGTTATATACCCAGAAGGGGAATTTCTAGACAGGTGACAATTCCATTTTCAATTTTTGGAGGAACTTACCATACTGTTTCCACAGTGCCCACACTGGTTACATTCCATCAGTGCCTAAGGGTTCCAACTTCTCCACATCCTTGCTTACACTGTTATTATTGTTTTTAATAGCAGTCATCTTAATGGGCGTGAGGTGGCATTTTTTATAGCATGCCATTAAACATATTTCTTAATTCTTGTATTGGGCACACCTGCCATAGAATTCAGAGTTGTTTTCACCTCAGACCCTCCCCGCTACTTTTCTTTTTGTAGAGATAGGATCTCACCATGTTGCCCAGGCTGGTCTCAAACTCCTGGGGTATAGCAGTTCTCTTGTCTCAGCCTCCCAAAGGCCTGGGATTATAGGTGTGAGCCACTGCACCTGGCCAGGCTCCCTCCTGAAGGCGGGGAAAGGGCCTGTGGAGGAACATCCAGCTCAAGGCCTGGCGAGGCTGGCAGCTCAGCCCAGCACACCTGCTCAGACCCCTCCACCCACCTGGGGCCCTTGGTGGGCTCACTGTGACTTAGTGTTGCTACATCTTTTGCTTGTTATTTCCCAGCAGAAAGGCTTTCTTGACCTTTGCCAAAAAGAGAGGATGGGCTTCCAAATGCAGAGGAGCCATTTCCATCTCATAGGTAACTCACATTCTCCATCTTTCCTGGATGATTGCTTGCTTTGTTAAATTTTTCATTCAATAAGCCAAGTCATCGTGAGATATGTCCACACTCCACTTCACAGTGTCTTTTTTTTTTTTTTTTAAGATGAGTCTTGCTGTTGTCACCCAGGCTGGAGTGCAATGGCGCCATCTTGGCTCACTGCAACCTTCGCCTCCCTAGTTCTAGCAATTCTCCTGCCTCAGCCTCCTGAGTAGCTGAGATTACAGGTGCCTACCACCACGCCTGGCTAATTTTTGTATTTTTAGTAGAGACGGGGTCTCACCATGTTGGCCAGGCTGGTCTCAAAGTCCTGACCTCAGGTGATCCACCCACTTTAGCCTCCCAAAGTGCTGGGATAACAGGCGTGAGCCACCGTGCCTGGCCCACAGTGTCGTTTTTAAAAATCCTCCCTGAAAGAAGATGGCAATATTTTTCTCCGCAGTGTAGTGCTGCAGGGTGTATCATGTGTTATGCAGACTCCCCAGGCCAGTGACTCAGTTGGACCATTTATTTATTTTTTTAAAATTTATTTTATATTTCAATAGGTTTTTAGGGAGCAACTGGTGTTTGGTTATGTGAATAACTTCTTTAGTGATGATTTCTGAGATTTTGGTGCATCCATCATCTGAACAGTATACACTGTACCCAATATGTCATTTTTATCCCTCACCCTCTTCTCACCCTTTCCCCTGAGTCCCCAAAGTCCACTGTATCATTCTTATGCCTTCGTGTCCTCATAGCTTAGCTTCCTCTTATGAGTGAGAACATACAACGTTTGGTTTTCCTTCCTGAGTTACTTCACTTTGAATAATAGTCTCCAATTCCATCAGGTTGCTGTGAATGCCATTATTTTATTCCTTTTTATGGCTGAGTAGTATTTCATGGTGTATATACACACACACACACAAACATATATATATGTATATATACATACACATATACCACATTTTCTTTATCAACTCATTGATTAATGGGCATTTGGGCTGGTTCTGTGGTTTTGCATTTGCAAATTGTGCTGCTAGAAACATGCATGTGCAAGTATCTTTTTCATATAATGATTTCTTTTCCTCTGGGTAGATAGCCAATAGTGGGATTGCTGCATCAAATAGTAGATCTACTTTTGGTTCTTTAAGGAATCTCCACACTGTTTTCCATAACAGTTGTACTAGCTTACATTCCCACCAGTAGTGCAAAAGTGTTCTCTTTTTACTGCATCCATGCCGTCAGTCAGGCAATTGAAATGAGCCATTTTTTCTCATCTCTGGAAATGTTTCTTGGATATGAGTAGGTGGCTTGAATCACTTAGGGACCAAGCATGGCCTACGCTCAGTACCACAGTGAGGTATTTGTCTGTATTGCAAGCCTTCGCCTCTACATCTCCTCCAAGGCTAGTGGTCACTAGGAAGAAGGCGGAGCACCTTAGTGTGTAGTGCAATTTATTCTCAACCTATCTCCTGTATGTCCCTGAATATGGCCATTAAAAATATATGACAATATAGAGATACATTTTGATAAGAGGGAGTGAAAAGAGAAAACATTCCCTTTGAGTTAAGGTGAACAGAATCTAGGCACTGACACCAACTCCAGAAAACTCAACATCACTATTGCTTTGCCAATTTCATTTGCTACCCAGAGTTCTAACATGTTCAGAATCCTCCTGTTTCTCCTTCTCTGCTGTTGACGGTTCTGATTAGTGGAAGCCTTGGACATATCTAACAAATCCAAAAGCCTTTGTTTGTTTTGTGAGATGTTAGATGATCTTAGCAGCCTATTTCCTGAAGTAGCCTGTATTTCCTCTGGATGTTCCTTTAGTTCTTACTGTACTGATAAAGAGCATTATATCATTGTTATTCTCATTGTTATTCTGGCTGTGTCTACCAGACACAGTACAGTTCTGGTAGTACATTCTGGTGATGTACTACCAGAAGTCCTGGCTTTTTCCCCTCAACATGTTCATGGAGACTGTGTCCTCAAAAAGATTTTTTAAAATCCTATTTTCTAATGAGAATAACACTACAATGGAAGACCTGCATATTCCTACCAATTGTCTTAGAATTAAATAAATTGAAGGTATGGTAAATAATATGTCATTAAAACAAAGAAATATATTTCTATAAATCTTCCTTCGAATGCCCAGACATTCCAAGTGGCTCCACTAATTCAGGTCATATAAAGTAAGCATAAATGTATGGCATGTGTTGTTTATTCAAAGAGCCCCAAATATGCATAGAAAGTATAAATAGAGATGATAAAAGCACATCTCTACAGTATGAGAAATTTGGCCGTATCTAGACCTTTAGGGTTGAAGAAACCTGAGAAAGATCTATCCTGCCTCATGTGATACATAAGGGAAATGAACCCCATAGTATTAAGTCACTTGCTTAAGGTCACCATGCTTACATTAATTAAGATGTAATTAATGCCAGTTTTGCTGACTTTCTTAGAACTTAAGTGTAGTGTGGTGTGCTTATCAGAAGCCCTCTGTTGTGATGTTATTATAGAGTTATTACGGAAGGACTAATTACCCCAGCTGTAGGAGTGTTGGCTGTGGACAGCACCCAGCTGAGTCTCTCTCTGGGACTTGCCCTTGGCTGCAGACGCTTGCTCAACTTGCTGACTCTTTACCCAAGGTCGCTTTCCTATCCCCAAGGCAGCTTGCGTCTAATGACTAGGGTGTCTGGTTGATGCAGCGGTATAAAGGCCTGGTCCCTTCAGCCTTAACAGGAACAACTCTGAAGAGTCAGTAGGAGTAGCTGAAGCCATTGTCGTCCCTGCATTGTGACCCAACTCCTTCCTCTTCCCAATGCTGGTTTCCTCCCTCCCCTCCAGTCACTGATCTTGAAAGCACTGCCTAATAAATGTCCTGCATGCAATTTCCATGCTTCTCAGGGAGCTGAAATGGGGCATTAGACAAACTTTTGAAGGATATTTTAGATCCATTGTTCTTTTAAAAGATTGTACCAAGAAGTTTGAACTGATATCTTAAACTCTGTAAGTTTTCTTGGGGAGTGAACATCTATTGAAAGCGGTAAGTTAACTCAAATTTAAATATATATATATATATGTATATAAATATGTATGTATTATATATAACATATTATATATATTTTATTATTGTTATTATTTCTTTTTAGAGACAGGGTCCTGCTCTGCCACCCAGGCTGGACTGCAGCGGCTCGATTGTAGCTCTCTGCAGCCTCCAACTCCTGGGCTCAAGCAATCCTCCTGCTTCAGCCTCCCCAGTCACTAGGACTACAGGTATGCACCACCACACTCAGCTAATTTTATTTTTTTCATAGAGACAGGGTCTCCCTATATTGCACAGGGTGGTCTCAAACTCCTGGCCTCAAGAGATCCTCCTGTCTTGGCCTCCCAAAGCACTGGGATTACAGATATAGGCCACTGCACCCAGCGTATAATATATTATATACAACATATATTACCTACGAATTTATATGCACACATATTTCTAGTAATGCTGCAATATCTCAATAAGAACTTTAATTGGAACAATTTGGAAAAGATGTATTCTCTTAACTTACTAGTTTTTTTTTTGCATTCTTTCCTTTCCTTAAGCAACAAATTCATAGTTATCAAAGAAAGAAGAAAGCTCCCTGGGCTTTGTGTTTGGGAAGAAGGGCAGGATGATTGGTGGGAATAAGGAGATGGACGATATTTATGAGCTGGTCTTGTAAAAATTAAATCTGAGGATTAAAAAAATACAGAAAATAAATATTTGTGGATACTATTATCTGGAATTAATATTTATTTTTAAACTGTTATATTTGATCTTTAAACATATGAAACAAGATATTACAGACACAATACTTAAGATTTTCTCTTAACAACCATGTGGAGCCCTTGTCCTGTCTGCCCCCAGAGCTTGGCTGAATCACTGGCCAGCACAGCAGCAGATCCTTGACACCAAGAACACTGATGGGTAAATGTGGACAGGAGCCAAGGCTGGGGGTTTACTGTTTAGCATCAAATGAGCAGAGTGATGAAATCAGTGTTGAAAGCAGAACACACCTTCCCTGTTTATGGACATTCAATAATAATGGAGTTAGGAAGGTACAAATTGAATTCCAGACAATGAAACTTCAGTGAACAAACCCTTTGGGAAAATAGTTCTTTTATGACACTGCCAGTAACATTTTTAAAGTCTTCAAAATTTGCAGGCATTGCTTGGCTTGTGTAAAGGGGTTTGGAGTTCATAATGAATTCATAAATAACTCCTCACATCCCCAAGTAAATTTCTCCTCCTCCTTCCCTTTTCCAGTAAACTCACTGCTGAGTCACACGAGCCAGAAACCTGGGACTCTTCCTAGAATTCTTCTCTGGCATGCCCGATTGATTAAGCCTCTAAAGAGTTGTTCAAATCCACTTCTTCCTCTTTATGCTCACTTCTGTCCCTATTTCGACCCTCATCAGTTCTGGATTGTTGTATTGCAGAAGCTTCCAGATGGCCTTGATACTTTGGATCTCACTCCCCTGCCACCTACCCCACCCCACCTTACATGCAGGATTTACACCACCACCATAGGTGCTTCCCAAATTGCAAATCTGGCAGAGCATACATTAAACAAAAAAACTCCTTGGCAGTTTTCCACTGCTCATAAATTAAATCCAAGACCCCCAGGGAGAGCTCCAGCCCTCTGCCTTCTGGCCTCTGCCTGGTCTTCAGCTTCATGCACCAAGTCTCCAGGTTCATAATTTATATTCCTGTAATGCTGAACTGATTGTATACCCCCCACTCCCAAATATTTCACAGCTCCATGCCTTTCATCAGGCTTCTTTTTTTGTCTTGTAATATAACCCTGGGTTTGACCACTTCGGTTGGCTAGCTCATGCTTCAAGACTCAATGCTGTTGATTAAGGAAATCTTCCCTCATCTCTTTCAGTGGGGCTGTCTATCCGTTTTTATGTCTGTCCCTCCTACTGTAATGTAAGCTCCAAATCTTATTAAACATCACAGCATCAAAAACAGTACCTACACTTAGTTGTGCTTATAAGTGTTCATTGAGTGCCAGGTGAGGGCGGCTGGGAGAGAGGTTGAATTACTCTTCAGAAACCAGGAGTGTGGCCAGATCTAAGCAGCATGTGAACTCCCTGTTGCTGGATGGAGCATCAGTGAGACAAGGGGGACGTGCCCAACACAGGCATGAACAGAAGCCTTTGCCTTACCTGTAGTGGTCTCCTCTCCAAGAAGGAGGTGGAGGCCTGGGCTCCAGGTATGTTGGAGTATTTGCTGAATCTCTGAGAGACTCTTGGGATCACATGGGCTAGATCGTTAGGTAGTACGGACTTCATGTCATAGGGCAAGTGGCAGGGAAGGGTGAAGGTGGTAGATGTCATTGAGCACTGCTGGAGTACAAAAGAGCAGTAGCAAATTTTGCATGGAAGGGACTGGTCAGATGACATGTTCCTCCCTTTCTTTATCTTTTTCCTCTTCTTTTCCTCCTTTTCCCTTTTATTATTCTTTTTGCTTCATCTTCCCCTTTTCCTTTAGTTTTTGCAGACATACTACATTTTGTATTCCAAATAACCTTTTGATAGTAGTGGTATATAAAAGGCGTAGAGAACATCTGTAGAAGTGCAAAATAAGTTTGGGCTCAAACGGAAGTTTGAAATGGAAATGATGAAAAATAAAGTAGTTCATTCAAAGTTTGGCATCACCAGCTTTAAAATCAACTATAAATTAAGCACTGCATTACACAAGGTACATTGTCTTGATGCATAAATCCAGTGTTAGTCTCACTGCTAAAACAAAGTACAAGTTCAAGATGATGGGTTGTGAACCCAAATGGGAAAATATGTGGGGTTAGGTGATATGGTACAATGCTTGATTTCCCTTAGCACCTGTCCATCGTATATAAGGTATTGACTGTCTTTGGTCACTTGTGGATCATGATTTGCATAAAATAGTTATGACTTTTTGTCAATGGCTTGAGATGCTAAAGATGTATGCTAGACTTCAGAGCATTTATATCGCAGATAAAACCACCAGTGACAGGACCACATCAGAATTTCTGATGAAATTGAATTTATGGTGTTTTTTGCATTTTCTGTCTTTAGTTTAAAATATGTCCAAAGGCCAGGATATCATTTCAGACTCTTTTCACAGTATGGTCTTTTGACCTGCATGAGAATAACCTGAAATGCTGTTTTGATCCCCAGACCCCACCTCAGAGCTACAAGATCGGAATAGCAGGGAGCAGGTCTGGGCTCTGTGGTTTGTTTGAAAGCCATCAGGGCCCATTTTCCAAGGCATGCTCACTCTTCTGATTGTGCATTATGAAAGCGATGGCTGGTATCAGAGTAGCATGGACTGAAGTGATGAAACATACTGTAAACTCCAAATGATATTGGATGGAAGATATAGTTTGCTGCCACAAATGACTGAATTGGAGTTAGAAACTATAAATGTGGTACTCTTTGTGCCAGACAAATGGCAAAGCTAGCGAACTTCAAGGAGGCTGACTTAGTGGTGGGGAAGGGCTCCCGGGTGGCCATGGGAAACTCTTAACGTGGTGAGACGACCTAGGAGGTCATGGGTCTTAACCACTGCCAGAGGGTCTTAACCACAATTGTATTTGGCTGCCTGACTCATGCACGGGAGGTTTTTTTCTGAGCATAGTCCTGATCTTGAACAAAACCACGCAGGGAAGTGGGCTGTTTTGTAGGCTGTGAATTGCATCTGAGCCACAGCCAATTTCATCTGCTGCTCTGTACAGCTCCTGGGCCTTCAGCTAGCCAGCCCTTCTGCCACTGTGGTGAGGCAAGACTGCAGTAAAACTGCAATGCCAGATGCATATGCAGTCGGCCCCTTTTCCTTGGTCCGTGAAACAGAAAGTCATATTGTGATCCCTTTCCATGGCTTTGAACCCATTTGGTGGTATCTCAGAAGCATTTAAACACATTTTCCTGCTCTGATCCATTCCTTTTTCTGACAACTTGAACAGCGCTATACCTATTATATGACTCCTGTTTCTAGCAACATAATTCCTAATAAAGTATATCAGCGAAAAGGCACCCTCTATTTTATTTAATAGAAGCATTACTGTTCATGATATACTCACATGACATCTTAGAAAAAGATATTAGATTTATTCCAAAAATTTTTCAGGTTACTCAAGCCTTGGGAGTATGTGAACACTCACTACTAACTTAGAAGCTGTTGCTTCTCCATTGCGCTGTCCAGCTTCATCATGAGCAGATTGAGAGGGTTATGGCTCACTTGTTTAAGCTCTGGATGTTTCTTTCTGGCTATAAGAGAAAACATTCAGGCGCCCTGAGGTCTTGGACACGCCACCATCCTGACCTCATAGAAAGCCTAGCAGCTCTGCTTCTGTGCCAATCAAAGTGAGAACATTCTTGCAGACTTCCAGATTGTGGTGCTTCCATACACTTCTAGGGGATGCAGCCAGGCTGTCCACACTGAGGTGGGAGGGAGGATGGAATAAGGCAGAGAGCAAAGGGCTTCTACTTCAGGGTCTCTGACAGTGTTGCCCACTGGTTCCTGCCTTGCTGAATCTCTCTGATAATTCCGGACTCTGGGCCTTGTCTGTCTAGAGCTATGGCACCAATTAGTGCCTCCCAGCTTACCTGACCTCCCTGGGATGCACTTCTTCTTCTTCTTCTTCTTTTTTTTGAGACTGAGTCTTGCTCTGTCACCCAGGCTGGAGTGCAGTGGCGCGATCTTCGCTCACTGCAAGCTCCATCTCCCAGGTTCATGCCATTGTCCTGCCTCGGCCTCCGAATAGCTGGGACTACAGGCGCCCGCCACCACGTCCGACTAACTTTTTGTATTTTTAGTAGAGACAGGGTTTCATTGTGTTAGCCAGGATGGTCTCGATCTCCTGACCTCATGATCCATCTGTCTAGGCCTCCCAAAGTGCTGACTTTACAGGCGTGAGCCACCGCACCCGGCCGCACTTCTTTATTAATTTAATTTTTAATTCTATGGGTACATGGTAGGTGTATGTATTTATGGGGTATGAGATGTTTTGATACAGGAATGCAGTGAGTACTAATCACATCATGGAAGACAGAGGATCCATTCCTCCAAGTGTTCATCCTTTGTGTTACCAATAATCCAATTATACTCTTTTAGTTATTTTTAAATGTACAATTAAATTGTTATTGACTACAGTTACCTTGTGCCATCAAGTAGTAGATCTTATTCATTCTTTCTAACTACATTTTTGTACCCATTAGCCATCCCCACTTCCTCTTCACCCGTCCCACTCCCCTTCCCAGCCTCTGGTAACTGTGCTTCTACTCTCTGTCTCCATGGGTTCAGTTGTTTTGAGTTTTAGATCCCACAAATAAGTGTGATGTTTGGCTGTCTGTGCCTGGCTTATTTCATTTAGCATAATGACCTCCAGTTCCATCTCTGTTGTTGCAAATGACTGAATCACGTTCTTTTTATGGCTGAATAGTACTCCATTGTGCGTAAGTACCACATTTTCTTTATCCATTCATCTGTTGATGGACACTTAGTTTGCTTCCAAATCTTGGCTATTGTGAACAGTGCTGCAATAAACATGGGAGTGCAGATATCTCTTTGATATATTGATTTCCTTTCTTTTTAGTATATACCCAGTAGTGGGATTGCTGGATTATATGGTAGCTCTATTTTTAGTTTTTTGAGGAATCTCCATGCTGTTCTCTATAGTGGTTGTATTACTTTACATTCCCACCATCAGTGTACGAAGGTTCTCTTTTTTTTCACATTCTCGCCAGCATTCATTATTGCCTGTCTTTTGGATAAAAGCCATTTTGAGTGGGGTGAGATTATATCTCATTGTAGTTTTGATTTACACTTCTCTGACAATCGATGGTGTTAAGCATCTTTCATAGACCTGCTTGCCATTTGTATGTCTTCTTTTGAGAAACATCTATTCAGGTCTTTTGTCCACTTTTAATCCTATTATTAGATTTTTCCCTATTGCGTTGTTTGAGCTTCTTCTTTTTTTTTCTTGCTCTGTTGTCCAGGCTGGAGTGCAATGGTGTGGTGTTGGCTCATTGCAACCTCCGTCTCCCAGGTTCAGGCAATTCTTGTGTCTCAGCCTTCTCAGTAGCTGAGATTCCAAGCATGCATCACTGCGCCCGGGTAATTTTTGTATTGTTATTATTATTATTTAAGTAGCAATGGGGTTTCACCATGTTGGCCAGGCTGGTCTTGAACTCCTGACCTCAAGTGATCCACCTGCCTTGGCCTCCCAAAGTGCTGGGATTACAGGCGTGAGCCACCATGGCCGACCTGAACTTCTTATTCATTCTGGTTATTAATTCCTTGTCAGATGGGTAGTTTGCAAATATTTTCTCCCATTCTACGGGTTGTCTTTTCACTTTGTTGACTGTTTCCTTTGCTCATGGGGTGCGCTTTTTATAAGGATGAATCTTGCAGCCTTGTTCACCTGCCCTTGCTTCTCTCATTGGCAGTATCCATCAGATCCCCACCTAGGAAAGCAGGCCTCAGGTACTGACCCCTCCTGACTCTCCAGCTTCTGTTTCCATCAGAACCTAGATCTTACTGAGACCTTGACTTAAGCTCTATGTCAGCAGGCACTATGTTGATTTGCTCACTCTCATATTTCCTGTGTAGTAGCTACTCAATTATTGTTGTTCAAGTGTGGATGAAGCTGTGCACAGACTTTGGAATTTTAGAAAGAAGATCTATATTTTAGGGTTTGGAACCTTGAAGGAAAATCATTTGGATAAAAGAACATGAAAGCTGTGATTCCATTTCTGTTCACAGTAATTCCTGTAGTTCCCTGTAGTTATCAAGAGATATTTCCTACACTCTTTTCAGCTCTTAGGAATATCAAATAAAATAGCTTTGCCATTCCAAAATACTGACTTAATAGCATTATCCCTCCCACAACCTCTGTAATATGAGCTACACACAGAAGGGTAAAAAAACTCTCTAAATCATAGACTTAAGTTGAATAATACTGAGGCTTAAAATCTAGAAGAGGCCACTATAATTGATGATTCTAACTCCAAAATAAACACTTTTATCCCTCTCCCCAACTCAAATGTCATAAGAGCCAACTTTTCCACCTAAAATTTCTTGGTAAACAAGACTGAAGAATGGAACCGATAGTTACATTTTTTAAATCCCAATTCTTATATATTATAAAGTGAAAGGAAAATCACTTATGACCCTGCTGTCTTAACTAAATCGACTTCTTGCCACTATGTTTCTAATATTGGGATGTTAGTGTCTTATCTGAATTAAAGCCCAAGCTGAACTAGCATGGTGCTAATTCATCCTTTTTTATTTTATGTTTTTAACTGATTTAATTTGACTTCTTGTTGGTGGTCACTGCAGCATGGCAAATGAACGGAGGCTGGTATCACTGACAAAGTCTTTCAAGAAATAAGTTAGAAATTTTCTTCCTAAATGAAAGGAACTAGAGAAAGCAAACAGACTCTTAAGACAAAGCCAAACCTGAATAAGAACATATGTTTTTACATCAATTTTAAAGGAGCAGAACGTACCTTAAGATAAGAGGAGCCCAGTGAATCCTTAAGTTGGTCTCTGTATGTGTTTATGTGGGAGAAAGATGGACAGAAAAGAGATTCAACTATCTTTCCTAGGACAGTTTCAAGAAGCAACCGTCTTAGTAGTGATTAGTACTTGTAGGAAGCTGTAAGTTTGCAAATGTTTTCTCATCCGAACAGCTCAGCAATCTTGTGATGTAGTAGGATAAGCAATATCGTTTCCTAACCTCATCTTATACATAAGAAATGGGTGCTCAGGATGTTGTAAATCTTAGCAGTAAGTAAGCGATGGAATTGAGAATCATACATCTTGCTCATTTACACATACCACCTCCTGAAATATTGACTGCCGTACTTCTTTGGAGGCCAACCAATCTCATTAGCCATGGATGACCTGAAGACTGGGGTTGGTATGAGATATTTACTTTTCATGCAGTTTTTTGGGGAGTATCTTTTGTTTCTTTTTCTTTTTTTTTTTTTTTTTGAGACTGAGTCTCGCTGTATCATCCAGGCCAGAGTGCAGTGGTGTGATCTCGGCTCACTGCAACCTCCGCCTCCCAGGTTCAAGTGATTCTTATGCCTCAGCCTCCTGAGTAGCTTGGATTACAGGTGCCCACCACCACACCCAGCTAATGTTTTTGTATTTTTAGTAGAGACGGGGTTTCACCATATTGACCAGGCTGGTCTCAAACTCCTGACCTCAAGTAATCCGCCAGCCTCGGCCTCCCACACTGCTGGGGTTATAGGCATGAACCACTGCACCCGGCCAACTTTCTTTTTTTTACATGTATTTAGGATGATTGCCCTAACAAAATTGCTTATTTGGTCCAAATTCTGGAATAAACATTGGAATTTTACCTACCTGGAGTTTATTCAAATAAACTATTATCTTACCTGGAGTTTATTCACATAAACTATTATCTTTGATATAAATTATGTTAAACCTACAATAAAGAGAAATTTGAAGGATGTTTAAATTTGGTTTGATTTTCTTTGGATGCTTTGTGTTCTTGGGTTTAAATGGTGACATAATTCACACTGTTCCTGACAGGAAGTAGAACGGAAGTCTCATGGCACTGCCAAAATATGTCGTTTTCCTTTTAAACTCCTTACTCATTTGAATTTTGCTTTTTTTCTGTTGGAGAAAGAGACATTATACTTTATAGCTAATTCTTGGTTATATTTGCCCACAATCCATTACCCACAATTCTGAATTCCAGAAAGCACTGAAAATCCTCATTTTTTCTGTGGTACAAACTTATTTGGTGGAAATACCAGCCCTAAACTAAAATGAGGCTATTTCTGGTTATTCTTTATCTCATTTAATGTGGATATTTATGTGTTTTGCTACAGAAATACTAGTATAAGGTGCTGTTCAAATCCCATTTAGGGTATTACCTAAATATGATTGCACCATAAAATCAAAAAATTCTGAATTCTGAAATGCATCTAGCCCCAAGGTTTTCAGGAAAGAGATTCTAGACTGCTTCTGAAGAAGAAAAGGAAGAATATGTGTGGATAACACAGAACAGTGGAGAAGTGCAGTACGGTAGACTACATTACCTTTCATCCACGAGTGCCTTCCATGGTGGAAAATTACACATCTTTACCCTGTTGGACTCAGATAACACCCATATCACTTTATTTGGCAAATAAATAAGTGGCAGAAGAGATGAGCCACTTTCAGACAAAGTTTTAAGAGCCAATGTGTAGCTCTCCATTCTCTCTTTTCCCTCTGCCATGAGCTCAGCAATACTCCAGATGAAGGCGGACCTTCTGGGTCCCCAGTGAAGCCTGACATGGAGCTCTAGCTGATCTGCACTGGAAATGTGGCAGGAGTGAGAAAGAAATCTGTGTTGTTTAAGCCTCCACAATATAACTTAGACCATCTTCACTGGCACATACAAAATCATATGCCCTCTGGGATGGAGGCATCCATTCATGTAACATCTGTGGGCACTGACACAGTTAAGGTGACCAACACGGTCAGTGTCCTCTAGGGGTCTGCAGCCTTGCTACACAGATGAATGGTTAAGAAGGAGATGCCGTATCAGGCCGGACCTGCAACACAGCATTTTTTCCTTCCCAACCCCAGTTCTGGTTTCCATATGTAGGCCCAAGGCCAAATGTCCCCTGACTTTAAGTATCCAAATACATGCTTAGATATTAATACATACATTTTTTTTCTTACCTTACTGGATTTAATAAATTACATAAGTAATTATTATCATAAATCAAACATAAAAGTATACATAGAAAAATTATTCTCCCTTCATCTTCTTCTTCCAAAGCCACCCCTAAGGTAACCAATGTTAATTTGTGTACCCTTCCATACCTTTTTCTGTACAAGGCAAATATATATAGATACATAGGGTTACTTTTTCATATTATTCTACTTGGAACATTACTTTGCCAAGGACATCCATCCAATTCAGTTATTGGATCTAATTAGGCTTAATTAAGTCTTTTAATTATTAATAGCTTCCTTTATTGAATGTTTAGGATGTCCAAATTACTCTTATGAAGACTTTACATATATTGAATCCTTGCAGCAACTCTGTGAAGTAGATACTATTATTATAGGCATTTTCAGTTTGAGAATGAAAATTGAATAATTTGTGAGTTATCGAGCTGAGGAAGTGGTAGAGCAAGAAACAGACAGTCTGGCTTTTAATCTCTGAGTTATGTTGCTTCTCTAATTACAATATAATCCATGAATGAAGGGGCAAAAATTCGTTCAATCATTTCCCTACTAATTGGAGGTTGAGGTGATTTCCTCTTTTTCTTTTTCTTTTTTTTTTTTTTTTGCCACTGTCGATGCTGAAGTAAACCACACTGAAATAAACAATGTCAAAATACATACTGATACCCTTATTTCTGTTGAAAAGAAGACCACATTGATTTCTTCTTGTGCCTAATTTGAGAGAATTCTACCCACTCCGGCAGTCTCAGTCCTGGTTAGGCAAGGGGTCCTGGTTCTCGTAATTCCTACCCCAAGAACCAGTTAGGAATTCTTGTTTCACCAGGTCCTCTGAACACTCTCTCTAGTACAGGGCAGAGTGGAGAACCCTGTTTAAGTCAATGCAGCCTGCATTTAGAATCAGGAGGAAGTGAACTGTAAGGGATTATCTTCTCCTAGATGTGTCAGATGTGATCACACAACATGAATTTATGAAGTGAAGTGAAATATTTGTTTTGATTGTTCACTGATTAAGAATACACTCTAATGCACAATCTTGACAGACATCTAGGGCAGCTACTCTTACTGTAAGAATCTAGGTCAGAGTTGCCCAACTTCTAGTGTGTAGCAGTCTCATTTCATTAACGAATTATGCAAAGAAACCTCAGTTGGGTCTGTACAACTGGCAGCTTCATCTTCAGTATTTAATATTACAGAAGCCCCAGCAGTTGTCAATGTTATTGTCCATTGATTTGAATGTTTTCTTCCTTGTTGTTCAGTATAGATTTGGCAAAGTAATTAGGTGGGTACTTAAAAAAATGGACATACCATATTGAAAGTGGACAAATAATTTAATGTTAAAATAATTAACATATTTGTGTCCGAAAAAACTCCACATTTTGAAGATGCTTAAATTGGGGTTTTGCAAAAACCTGAAAATGATTTAAATGGAAATCATTAAAAATCTCTAGAGGTATGTTTTAAAAATTTAATCTAGAAGCACTGCAGGGTAGGTATTTATCAACAGATTGCTACAATGTGCTACCGTATGAAAATTGGACAGTGAAACAGACTTGGTTACTTTTAGATAAATTATTCAGTGCAATGCAGAGAACAAAGTCATAGCATAAATTGAGAGATTTTGTATTTGTGTCTGGGAAGTGTATTTTTGTGTTGGATAGGATTTGGGAGTAGATAAGCATGTGTTCTTCTTTAAGTTGTTTTTTTTTAGTGTGATGTAGGCTTTAGGATAACCAATAGTCTGTCTCTACTATATGTATTTGAAAAAAATGCATTCAAGATCTTAAAAATTGATTATAAAATGTTTAAGAAATTCTGCTGTCAAAAGCAAAGCATCACAAGATCTCTGTCCTGGAACGCTAGTTTTTTCATTTCTTCCCTCAGCACTCCCTTCCATTCTGTTTGCATATCTATTAATGTAGGGGAAAGGCACAGGACCATTTAGGTATGAAGCCTCATGCAAAGCATTCAGGACGGAGGCCTCAATCAGTTCTTTTACTCTGTTCATGTGAGGGTGGGGAAGGTGACAAATATTTTAACCAATCCACATTATCTTGAGTACCACTATTTTCACTAGCAGAAGCCTGTTTCCACATTCATGGTGCTCATTAAGATGACCCCTACTTTAACCAGAAGAACTCGCTTTCTGAATTTCTTTATTGTAATTAACAAAGGCCAGGTGATGGCCAAGATATGAGTACTCAAAGTACAAGGAGTAGTCCCTCTGGTGTGTGGACTTTTACCCTATTAATGTGGGTTCCTGATTGGGACAACTGACTGTCTTTGAGTAGAAATTAAGCTAACTGATATGGTTTGGCTCTGTGTCCCTACCCAAATCTCATCTTGAATTGTAATCTCCACATGTCAAGGGAGGGCTGGGTGGGAGGTGATTGGATCATGGGGGGCGTTTCCCCCATGCTGTTCTCATGGTAGTGAGGGAGTTCTCACGAGATCTGGTGGTTTTAAAAGTAGCAATTTCCCTTGTGTTCTCTCTGTCTCCTGGCGCCTTGTGAAGAAGGTGTCTGCTCCCTTTTCATCTTCTGCCATGATTGTAAGTTTCCTGAGGCCTCCCCAGCCATGTGGAACTGTGAGTCAATTAAACCTCTTTTCTTTATAAATTACCCAGCCTCAGGTAATATCTGTATAGCAGTATGAAAATGGACTAATACACTTACACATTCTTGTGTTGCATCATCTGCTCTGAAGACTTTTAAAGTCTTCTTGAGCCATGATGGTCTTATGCAAGCCCTTAAACTCAGCTGCTCTCCATGTTGTTGCTATCTTTCCATATTCATGCGGATTTTGCCTTTGGCCACATACTCATTTCCATTTCTAGCACAGCTCCTGCCCCAGCTTCACTCATGACAACAGTTCTCTTTTTATACCTAAGTGGATGAAGTGCGGTAATCTCATGGTTACTTTTTTGAGTCATCATTTAAGTTACTTTATTTACTATTGCCATTGTGCTAAATGCAGTAAGTTTTGGCCTGAAAGATGTAAAGCTCTGCTGAAACAGAAAAAATATTTAGACGTTTGCCTTTGGTGTGAAAAGGTTTCCACTTTAATATTTTGGGGTTCTGCTTCCTTTCACTGTAAAGTTAGGGGTTTGGACCAGAGTAACTCTTTCTTCCCTGTAGCTTTGATAATCTGAGGTGGTTGTCCTTGCCCCAGCAGAGGCTTTCTTAGGCTAAGCTGGCAGCTGCCTGAGAGGTAAAGCCATCGAATAAGGCCTACTTTTTCTTTTCTTTTCTTTTCTTTTTTTTTTTTAAGACGGAGTCTCCCTCTGTCACCCAGGCTGGAGTCCAGTGGCACAATCTGTGCTCACTGCAAGCTCCGCCTCCCGGGTTCATGCCATTCTCCTGCCTCAGCCTCCCGAGTAGATGGGACTACAGGTGCCCGCCACCATTTGCGGCTAATGTTTTGTATTTTTAGTAGAGACAGGGTTTCACTGTGTCAGCCAGGATGGTCTCGATCCCCTGACCTCGTGATCTGCCCACCTCGGCCTCCCAAAGTGCTGAGATTACAGGTGTGAGCCACGGTGCCTGGCCAGGGCCTGCATTTTAAAAGGCCTGCTGACTTGGGTATGGGTCTTTTCCCTCATAATGGTGAATCAGAGAATTCCTGTCATCACTATTTGATAATCCAGTCAGCTCTGTTCTGGTAGTGACAAATGGATGTGCATGGAAATAGTACCAAGACTCTGCTACAGGTAGGGCATCCTTTAGACAAGAAAGTACATCAAAGGGGGAATCTGTGGGATTCAACTCCCTCCCTTCAGTTTTTATGCAGTCACTGATCAAAAAAACATGATGAGTGTAGTACATCTCTCCATCTTTGCTTTTAAATTGAGTTCTTCTCTGTTAGCAGGTTGCATAATTTGTTCAAGGCAATAGAGACTCTTTGCCTTTGAATATTGAGAGTTGTCTTAGAGGAATAATAGGGCTGGCGTTGATGTCTCAATTTAATCTTAATTAAATATCATTTTATAATAGGACTTTGCTTTAATGTCCATGTATTCTTTAATGATAGAGTTATTCCTCATCATGCATAAATTCATAGTGAAAATTGAAAGAACTTACAGATATTTTTATTTTATATACAATATCTGTTGATTAAATTCAAGGAATGTGCAGATTCCTTGTCTATGTTCTGATAAGAGAACTCTATTTTTTCATTTGTTTCTGTATTTTTTTTTGTTGCTTTTCTCTGTGTTGTCTCTTCTTCAGTTCCTGTGATTTTGTTCATTTCAAAAAAGAGAGCAGCAGCTTAGACCATGTGGTTGGGAACTGTCTGAGCCTACTGGTCACTAGAAAATATAGGGAGGAGGGTTGGCAGAAATTGGCTACCTTTCCAGTCCATTTTTTTTTCCTGGAGAGTTTAGTTTAACTCTCTGCTCTTTCTTTAAGTCATCAAGCCATCAGTTTAAGCAAAGACAAACCACATACACTTATAGTCATATTTTGATTATTCTTAATTTATCAGATATTTAAAAATCAAGGGATTTTTTCTATAATCTTAAATTGTAATTTTTTTTTTTTTTTTTTTGAAACGGAGTCTCACTCTGTTGCCCAGGCTGGCTGGAGTGCAATGGCAAGATCTCAGCTCACTGCAAGCTCCGCCTCCCGGGTTCAAGCGATTCTCCTGCCTCAGCCTCCCGAGTAGCTGGGATTACAGGCGTGCACCACCAGGCCTGGCTAATTTTTGTATTTTTAGTAGAGACAGGATTTCACCATGTTGGTCAGGCTGGTCTCAATCTCCTGACCTAGTGATCCACCCACCTTGGCCTCCTAAAGTGCTGGGATTGCAGACGTGAGCCACCATGCCCGGCTTAAATTGTAATTTTTATTATGTCTTAATCCAAACTTTATCTCTTCCCACCTCCTGCTCTTATCTTTTGGAGGAATATACCTTTCTTTGCCTTTTGTTGCTGACTGAAGATATCTCATGATGTCACAGTTCTTACTTAAATTCATGTTTGGTCAATCTGTTTGCTTTCTCAGGCCTAGTCTTTGCCTTTTCCCACTGTGTTCTGTGCCCTGGCAGTTGGACTACTTCAACAGGCTACCTCACATTCTAGCGTTAGGTTGGCTTGGCCAATGCGAGCGTTGGCAGGCATAGAGAGAGGAAGAAGCCTGAGGCCTGAAGGTGACCCTCCTTCTCTCTCTTTGTAGTGTCCCATGGGTTGGCTGTATTTCTGGACTGGGTTATTTATAGTTTCTGAAAAATGCCCCTTGCCACACACCTTGTCTCCAAATTCTAGTAGCCACATTGCCCCTTTAGGCTTATCAGTATTAACAGGGACCACTGATACTAACTCTGCATTGTCTCTTAAGGTTTCCCTACCTTCTGTAGACAGGCCGTTTATTACTTTCCAATTGGAGTTTGCCATCAGTTTCTTGCAGGGGTCCTGAAATGGTTTGACTGTGTCCCCACCCAAATCTCACCTTGAATTGTAGTAATCCCCATGTGTCAAGGGTGGGCCAGGTGGAGATAGTTGATTCATGGGGGCAGTTTCCTCCATACTCTTCTTGTGGTAGTGAATAAGTCTCATGAGATGTGATGGTTTTATAAATGGGAGTTCCCTTGTTCAAACTCTCTTGCATGTCTCCATGTAAGACGTGACGTTGCTCCTCATTCGCCTTCTGCCATGATTGTGAGGCCTCCCCAGTCATGTGAAACTGTGAGTCAATTAAACCAATTTCCTGTATAAATTACCCAGTTTTGGATATGTCTTTATTAGCAGTATGAGAATGGGGATAATATTACCAACTTTACAGAATTGTTACAAAAATATGTATGAGTTCTCAAAAATGTTATTATATTAGCTTGAATACATTTAATGTAATGTGATGTAATATACTATAATATTATAATGGTTAAGTTCCCCCTCAATATACACTGAATACCTTCCTACTGGTAAAGTCTGGTCAATTACTAACCTTTTTTATTTTTATTTATTTATTTTTTTGAGATAGAGTCTCGCTCTGTCTCACCCAGACTAGAATGCAGTGGTGCGATCTTGGCTCACTTCAGCCTCTGCCTCCCAGATTCAAGCAATTCTTCTGTCTCAGGCTCCCAAGTAGCTGGGACTACAGGTGTGCACCACCGCACCTGGCTAATTTTGTATTGTTAGTAGAGACAGGGTTTCATTATGTTGGCCAGGCTGGTCTTGAACTCCTGACCTCAGGTGATCCCCCCAACCTCAGTTTCCCAAAGTGCTGAGATTACAGGCGTGACCCACCACTCCTGGCCCAAGCAGTCATTTTTTCTTTTTAGCTCCCCCACATTTTGTGCTGCTGATGTTGTGTTTCAAATTATGTGGACCCCTTCCACTCACTGTGCCCCACAAGTTCCTGCTTATCTAAATGGCACTGTATTTCCCATGGGTGGTGGCAACTGCTATGGTGATCTTACCTTAAGTCTGTGGAATTTTCAGGTGAGTCTTCTTCAAATGGTGAGTGGTGAGCGGGAGTCCCTGGTGAAGTAGAAGTCTTTTGCTGGTGTCTTAATTCTGAGCATTGGCTGCTGACTGTTCAGGTACTATGCATTTTTGGGTAATCCAACTGCTTTAGAGGATAGCTGTTTTTTGTCTCTGTCTTTAAAACTATATATCTCTAAAATATTATGAGACCACTTGCCAAACCCTGAGAGGTGTTGCAAGGATCGGCTAATTGATTATTTTAAATGTTTTGAAACTGGCAGAGTGTTAGTAAGAAAGGCAGGCTCAATAATTTTAGCAGGCTCAATGGGAGTACAAACTGTACAAAATGACTCTTTTAATTTGCTTTGGTATCTAATAGAATTTGCTTATTGTATAACATGTCCCATTAAAATGAGTTATGTGTGTTATTACATTAAAACATGACCTGGGAAAATGCTTTAAGATAAAAAGAGCTATTTGGAAAATATACAAAGCTTTTGTCAAATGGAGTTGCAACTTTGAAAACCACTTGAGTTTTTCTGACTCAAGGGAAGCCCCGTGAAGCATGATTCATTTGTTAAGAGCCTACTGTGTGTCAGGTGCTGGAGATGTGTTACCATAGTTCCCAGCCTCAGAGGCCCATGGAGTAGAAGAGGCAGATAGACAGTCAAAACTCTTTAACAGTGTGTGATAGGGTTACCATGGATGAATATACAAGGTACGGAGTGATAAAAAAAAAAGGGGGTAATTAGCTCAATCTTGGGGGAAATCAAGAAGGATTCATAAAATAGGAAAGGCTTGAGTTGATCTTTAGGAATAAGGAAAATTTGCCACCTGATAAAGGGGTGAAGAACATTCCAGACAGAGGGAACAACATACGAAAAAATGTCTCTCTGTGTCATTCAAAATATTTTAAAGAATTTCAACTTCCTTTATATCCAGCTTCTATCTTATTCTTTGCACATAGTAGATATTCAATTAATACTTGTAAATGAATGGTAGTGGGTGGTAAGATTATACATAGTGAATTCAATTTTATTCATTGGGCTTGTCTATATTTTTTACAATAAACATGTCTTTCTTTCATAATTAGAATATTTAAAAATATTTGGGGTATGGTTGTCAGGGCCTGGCTGCACTGGAGGTGAAGGTTATTGTAGTGAAAGAAGTCAACAGACTTTGAGCTTTGGTGTTTGGGGACAGCAGTGGGGCAGAGGCTTGACTGTCAAGGATATTGTTGGAAATGAAGATAGAACGATGGGTTGTGGCTTGTATTTTTGGACTTTATGTTGTAGATGGGAAACCATTGAAATTATTAGGCAGGAGGACCGTAATAAGTACACTCTGGCAACACTGAAAAGCATAATTTGGTTATGGGAAAGATTTGAGGAAGGAGGACCAGTTGTGGCACTTTTATAATCCAGGTGGGAGGTATGGAAAGTTTTCCTGTTTGGGTAGGGGAAGAAGATATAATGCATTTGGTTTTAGGACAAATTGAAAGTGTTGGTGAGATTGTCTGCAGGAAGGCTACTAAGTCCTCAGAACTGCTTGTGGGGACAAATCAGCACCTAAAACATCACTGATGCCAGACACCTGGGAGAACTGGAGGAGGAGGGTGTCTAGGATGTCACAAAGGCAAGAGAAGAACAGAAGAAAATGGTCCTGTAAAAGCCAGGGGAGAAAAGGAGGAGAGGTGGTTCAGAAATGAGCAAATTAGTCAGGAATGAGGTTATTTTCTTTTCTCCAGACATTCCTCATCCTCTCTGCCTTCAGGTTTCTGCTCAAAAGACCTATCTTCAGAGATGTCTTCCCAGACCACCTACCTAAAAGAGCACCCTTCATCACTTCCTATCACCTTCCCTGAGCACTGTTTTAAAATGTAGATTTTAGTATTATTCCAATATGATGAGGCCAACAGATTAGGAGAGAGTTGCCCTCAAAAAGAGAGTTGGTTACTCACAGTTCTGAAGAGGAGGGTACATGACATGCTGATGGCAGGAGAGTGTCACTCAGGGAAGGACCCAGAGAGTCAGAAGGAAGAGGGGAGTGAGCGACAAACATGAGCAGGAGCCTTTATTGTGGTTTTTGTGGGAAGGAATAGGAGAAGCAGGATGAGCAGATTTAGGATTGCCTAGTTTGAATAATTTCACTGCTTCGGGGCACAGGGCTTGTCCCTAGCTGTTTGGTACCTGGTTCTGGAGTGATTAGGGCAGGGTAATAGTGACCTGAGTGTGAGAGCCCAATAAAGGAGGTGATTGGGGTATGGACTTGCAGTTAGTTGGTTTGCACATGAAAGACACACTCTAAGAATTGAACTGCTCCGGGACAAGCAGTCTCTCCAGGATCAGTACAGACCCAGATGTCAAAGCATCACAATAAAAAGACAGGTTTTCTGTTCCTGAATTAATTCATTTAGGATTATGGCCTCCAGCTATATCCATGTTGCTGCAAAGGACATGATTTTGTTCGTTTATGGCCACATAGTTTTCCATGGTGTATTATGTACCACACGCATTTTATTTATCTAATCCACCATTGATGGGCACCTAGGTTGATTCCATGTTTTTGTGGAAGCTAAACATTTAGAACATATTGGCATAAACAAGGGAACAACAGACACTGAAGAATACTAGAGGCAGGAGGGTAAGAGGGGACTGTGGATTGAAAACCTACCTATTGGGTACTATGCTCACTACCTGGGTGACAGGATCTGTACCTCAAACGTCAGCATCACGCAATATACCCATGTAACAAACCTGCATGTGTACCCACTGTATCTAAGATAAAAGTTGAAATTAAGAAAAAATGAATAAAATAAAAAGTCTTGCTTAGTATGAGCACCACCTGACATTATACTACACGTTTATTTGCTTATACGAAGTGGTGCCAAGGCTGGGACTAGGGTGAGTGAGTAAGGCACTCCCCTTGGGCACAAAATGTAAGGAAGGTCCCAAAGCTCAGTAGTCAAGATTTAAAAAAATCCATTTATGAGGGTGGAGCAAGATGGCCGAATAGGAACAGCTCCAGTCTCCAACACCCAGCGCGAACGACACAGAAGACCAGTGATTTCTGCATTTTCAACTGAGGCAAACAGGGTCTGGAGTGGACCTCAAGCAATCTCCAACAGAACTATAGCTGAGGGTCCTGACTGTCAGAAGGAAAACTATCAAACAGGAAGGACACCTATACCAAAACCCCATTAGTATGTCACCATCATCAAAGACTAGAGACAGATAAAACCGCAAAGATGCGGAAGAAGCAGGGCAGAAAAGCTGGAAATTCAAAAAATAAGAGCGCATCTCCCCCTGCAAAGGAGCGCAGCCCATCGCCAGCAACGGATCGAAGCTGGTCAGAGAATGACTTTGACGAGATGAGAGAAGAAGGCTTCAGTCCATCAAACTTCTCAGAGCTAAAGGAGGAATTACGTACCCAGCGCAAAGAAACTAAAAATCTTGAAAAAAGAGTGGAAGAATTGACAGCTAGACTAATTAATGCAGAGAAGGTCATAAACGAAATGACAGAGATGAAAACCATGACACGAGAAATATGTGACAAATGCACAAGCTTCAGTAATCGACTCGATCAACTGGAAGAAAGAGTATCAGCGATTGAGGATCAAATGAATGAAATGAAGCGAGAAGAGAAACCAAAAGAAAAAAGAAAAAGAAATGAACAAAGCCTGCAAGAAGTATGGGATTATGTAAAAAGACCAAATCTACGTCTGATTGGGGTGCCTGAAAGTGAGGGGGAAAATGGAACCAAGTTGGAAAACACTCTTCAGGATATCATCCAGGAGAACTTCCCCAACCTAGTAGGGCAGGCCAACATTCAAATTCAGGAAATACAGAGAACGCCACAAAGATACTCCTCCAGAAGAGCAACTCCAAGACACATAATTGCCAGATTCACCAAAGTTGAAATGAAGGAAAAAATCTTAAGGGCAGCCAGAGAGAAAGGTCGGGTTACCCACAAAGGGAAGCCCATCAGACTAACAGCAGATCTCTCAGCAGAAACTCTACAAGCCAGAAGAGAGTGGGGGCCAATATTCAACATTCTTAAAGAAAAGAATTTTCAACCCAGAATTTCATATCCAGCCAAATTAAGTTTCATAAGTGAAGGAGAAATAAAATCCTTTACAGATAAGCAAATGCTTAGAGATTTTGTCACCACCAGGCCTGCCTTACAAGAGACCCTGAAGGAAGCCCTAAACATGGAAAGGAACAACCGGTACCAGCCATTGCAAAAACATGCCAAAATGTAAAGACCATCGAGGCTAGGAAGAAACTGCATCAACTAACGAGCAAAATAACCAGTTAATATCATAATGGCAGGATCAAGTTCACACATAACAATATTAACCTTAAATGTAAATGGACTAAATGCTCCAATTAAAAGACACAGACTGGCAAACTGGATAAAGAGTCAAGACCCATCAGTCTGCTGTATTCAGGAGACCTATCTCACATGCAGAGACATACATAGGCTCAAAATAAAGGGATGGAGGAAGATTTACCAAGCAAATGGAGAACAAAAAAAAGCAGGGGTTGCAATCCTAGTCTCTGATAAAACAGACTTTAAACCATCAAAGATCAAAGAGACAAAGAAGGCCATTACATAATGGTAAAGGGATCAATTCAACAGGAAGAGCTAACTATCCTAAATATATATGCACCCAATACAGGAGCACCCAAATTCATAAAGCAAGTCCTTAGAGACTTACAAAGAGACTTAGACTCCCATACAATAATAATGGGAGACTTCAACACTCCACTGTCAACATTAGACAGATCAATGAGACAGAAAGTTAACAAGGATATTCAGGAATTGAACTCATCTCTGCACCAAGCAGACCTAATAGACATCTATAGAACTCTCCACCCCAAATCAACAGAATATACATTCTTCTCAGCACCACATCACACTTATTCCAAAATTGACCACATAATTGGAAGTAAAGCACTCCTCAGCAAATGTACAAGAACAGAAATTATAACAAACTGTCTCTCAGACCACAGTGCAATCAAACTAGAACTCAGGACTAAGAAACTCAATCAAAACCGCTCAACTACATGGAAACTGAACAACCTGCTCCTGAATGACTACTGGGTACATAACGAAATGAAGGCAGAAATAAAGATGTTCTTTGAAACCAATGAGAACAAAGATACAACATACCAGAATCTCTGGGACACATTTAAAGCAGTGTGTAGAGGGAAATTTATAGCACTAAATGCCCACAAGAGAAAGCAGGAAAGATCTAAAATTGACACTCTAACATCACAATTAAAAGAACTAGAGAGGCAAGTGCAAACACATTCAAAAGCTAGTAGAAGGCAAGAAATAACCAAGATCAGAGCAGAACTGAAGGAGATAGAGACACAAAAAACCCTCCAAAAAAATCAATGAATCCAGGAGTTGGTTTTTTGAAAAGATCAACAAAATTGACAGACTGCTAGCAAGACTAATAAAGAAGAAAAGAGAGAGGAATCAAATAGATGCAATAAAAAATGATAAAGGGAATATCACCACCGACCCCACAGAAATACAAACTACCATCAGAGAATACTATAAACACCTCTACGCAAATCAACTAGAAAATCTAGAAGAAATGGATAATTTCCTGGACACTTGCACTCTCCCAAGACTAAACCAGGAAGAAGTTGAATCCCTGAATAGACCAATAGGAGGCTCTGAAATTGAGGCAATAATTAATAGCCTACCCACCAAAAAAGGTCCAGAACCAGATGGATTCACAGCTGAATTCTACCAGAGGTACAAGGAGGAGCTGGTACCATTCCTTCTGAAACTATTCCAATCAATAGAAAAAGAGGGAATCCTCCCTAACTCATTTTATGAGGCCAACATCATCCTGATACCAAAGCCTGGCAGAGACACAACAAAAAAGAGAATTTTAGACCAAATATCCCTGATGAACATTGATGCAAAAATCCTCAATAAAATACTGGCAAACCGGATTCAGCAGCACATCAAAAAGCTTATCCACCATGATCAAGTGGGCTTCATCCCTGGGATGCAAGGCTGGTTCAACATACGCAGATCAATAAACATAATCCAGCTATAAACAGAATCAAAAAACCACATGATTATCTCAATAGATGCAGAAAAGGCCTTTGACAAAATTCAACAGCCCTTCATGTTAAAAACTCTCAATAAACTAGGTACTGATGGAATGTATCGCAAAATAATAAGAGCTATTTATGACAAACCCACAGCTAATATCATACTGAATGGGCAAAAACTGGAAGCATTCCCTTTGAAAACTGGCACAAGACAGGGATGCCCTCTCTCACCACTCCTATTCAACATAGTGTTGGAAGTTCTGGCTAGGGCAATCAGGCAAGAGAAAGCAATCAAGGGTATTCAGTTAGGAAAAGAAGAAGGCAAATTGTCCCTGTTTGCAGATGACATGATTGTATATTTAGAAAACCCCATCATCTCAGCCCAAAATCTCCTTAAGCTGATAAGCAACTTCAGCAAAGTCTCAGGATACAAAATTAATGTGCAAAAATCACAAGCATTCTTATATACCAGTAACAGACAAACAGAGAGCCAAATCAGGAATGAACTTGCATTCACAACGGCTTCAAAGAGAATAAAATACCTAGGAATTCAACTTACAAGGGATGTCAAGGACCTCTTCAAGGAGAACTACAAACCACTGCTCAGTGAAATCAAAGAGGACACAAACAAATGGAAGAACATACCATGCTCATGGATAGGAAGAATCAATATCGTGAAAATGGCCATACTGCCCAAGGTAATTTATAGAGTCAATGTCATCCCCATCAAGTTGCCAATGAGTTTCTTCACAGAATTGGAAAAATCTGCTTTAAAGTTCATATGGAACCAAAAAAGAGCCCGCATTGCCAAGACAATCCTAAGCCAAAAGAACAAAGCTGGAGGCATTACCCTACCTGACTTCAAACTATACTACAAGGCTACAGTAACCAAAACAGCATGGTACTGGTACCAAAATAGAGATATAGACCAATGGAACAGAACAGAGTCCTCAGAAATAATACCACACATCTACAGCCATCTGATCTTTGACAAACCTGAGAGAAACAAGAAATGGGGAAAGAATTCCCTATTTAATAAATGGTGCTGGGACAATTGGCTAGCCATAAGTAGAAAGCTGAAACTGGATCCTTTCCTTACTCCTTATACGAAGATTAATTCAAGGTGGATTAGAGACTTAAATGTTAGACCTAATACCACAAAAACCCTAGAAGAAAATCTAGGTAGTACCATTCAGGACATATGCATGGGCAAGGACTTCATGTCTAAAACACCAAAAGCAATGGCAGCAAAAGCCAAAATTGACACATGGGATCTAATTAAACTAAAGAGCTTCTGCACAGCAAAAGAAACTACCATCAGAGTGAACAGGCAACCTACAGAATGGGAGAAAATTTTTGCCACCTACTCATCTGACAAAGGGCTAACATCCAGAATCTACAAAGAACTCAAACAAATATACAAGAAAAAAACAAACAACCCCATCAAAAAGTGGGGAAAGGATATGAACAGACATTTCTCAAAAGAAGACATTCATACAGCCAACAGACACATGAAAAAATGCTCATCATCACTCGCCATCAGAGAAATGCAAATCAAAACCACAATGAGATACCATCTCACACCAGTTAGAATGGCAATCATTAAGAAGTCAGGAAACAACAGGTGTTGGAGAGGATGTGGAGAAATAGGAACACTTTTACACTGTTGGTGGGATTGTAAACTAGTTCAACCATTATGGAAAACAGTATGGCAATTCCTCAAGGATCTAGAACTAGATGTACCATATGACCCAGCCATCCCACTACTGGGTATATACCCAAAGGATTATAAATCATGCTGCTAGAAAGACACATGCACACGTATGTTTATTGCGGCACTATTCACAATAGCAAAGACTTGGAATCAACCCAAATGTCCATCTGTGACAGACTGGATTAAGAAAATGTGGCATATATACACCATGGAATACTATGCAGCCATAAAAAAGGATGAGTTTGCGTCCTTTGTAGGGACATGGATGCAGCTGGAAACCATCATTCTTAGCAAACTATCACAAGAACAGAAACCAAACACCGCATGTTCTCACTCATAGGTGGGAACTGAACAATGAGATCACTTGGACTCGGGAAGGGGAACATCACCCACTGGGGCCTATCATATGGAGCGGGGCAGGTGGAGGGATTGCATTGGGAGTTATACATGATATAAATGATGAATTGATGGGTGCTGACGAGTTGATGGGTGCAGCACACCAACATGGCACAAGTATACATATGTAACAAACCTGCATGTTATGCACATGTACCCTAGAACTTAAAGTCTAATAAAAAGAAAAAAGAAAAAAAAAAAAAAAAAAAAAGAAAACACCATCATCTCAGCCCAAAATCTCCTTAAGCTGATAAGCAACTTCAGCAAAGTCTCAGGATACAAAATTAATGTGCAAAAATCACAAGCATTCTTATATACCAGTAACAGACCAACAGAGAGCCAAATCAGGAATGAACTTCCATTCACAACTGCTTCAAAGAGAATAAAATACCTAGGAATTCAACTTACAAGGGATGTAAGGGACCTCTTCAAGGAGAACTACAAACCACTTCTCAGTGAAATCAAAGAGGACACAAACAAATGGAAGAACATACCATGCTCATGGATAGGAAGAATCAATATCGTGAAAATGGCCATACTGCCCAAGGTAATTTATAGAGTCAATGTCATCCCCATCAAGTTGCCAATGAGTTTCTTCACAGAATTGGAAAAAACTGCTTTAAAGTTCATATGGAACCAAAAAAGAGCCCGCATTGCCAAGACAATCCTAAGCCAAAAGAGCAAAGCTGGAGGCATTACCCTACCTGACTTCAAACTATACTACAAGGCTACAGTAACCAAAACAGCATGGTACTGGTACCAAAATAGAGATATAGACCAATGGAACAGAACAGAGTCCTCAGAATTAATACCACACATCTACAGCCATCTGATCTTTGACAAACCTGAGAAAAACAAGAAATGGGGAGAGGATTCCCTATTTAATAAATGGTGCTGGGAAAATTGGCTAGCCATAAGTAGAAAGCTGAAACTGGATCCTTTCCTTACTCCTTATATGAAAATTAATTCAAGATGGATTAGAGACTTAAATGTTAGACCTAATACCATAAAAACCCTAGAAGAAAACCTAGGTAGTACCATTCAGGACATAGGCATGGGCAAGGACTTCATGTCTAAAACACCAAAAGCAACGGCAGCAAAAGCCAAAATTGACACATGGGATCTAATTAAACTAAAGAGCTTCTGCACAGCAAAAGAAACTACCATCAGAGTGAACAGGCAACCTACAGAATGGGAGAAAATGTTTGCAATCTACTCATCTGACAAAGGGCTAATATCCAGAATCTACAAAGAACTCAAACAAATATACAAGAAAAAAACAACCACATCAAAAGTGGGCAAAGGATATGAACAGACATTTCTCAAAAGAAGACATTCATACAGCCAACAGACACATGAAAAAATGCTCATCATCACTGGCCATCAGAGAAATGCAAATCAAAACCACAATGAGATACCATCTCACACCAGTTAGAATGGCAGTCATTAAAAAGGAAACAACAGGTGTTGGAGAGGATGTGGAGAAATAGGAACATTTTTACACTGTTGGAGGGATTGTAAACTAGTTCAACCATTATGGAAAACAGTATGGCAATTCCTCAAGGATCTAGAACTAGATGCACCATATGACCCAGCCATCCCACTACTGGGTATATACCCAAAGGATTATAAATCATGCTGCTAGAAAGACACGTGCACACATATGTTCATTGTGGCACTATTCACAATAGCAAAGACTTGGAATCAACCCAAATGTCCATCTGTGACAGACTGGATTAAGAAAATGTGGCACATGTACACCATGGAACAGTATGCAGCCATAAAAAAGGATGAGTTTGTGTCCTTTGTAGGGACATGGATGCAGCTGGAAACCATCATTCTCAGCAAACTATTGCAAGAACAGAAAACCAAACACCGCATGTTCTTACTCATAGGTGGGAACTGAACAATGAGATCACTTGGACTTGGGAGGGGAACATCACACACCGGAGCCTATTATGGGGAGAGGGGAGTGGGGAAGGATGGCATTGGGCGTTATACCTAATGTAAATGACAAGTTGATGGGTGCTGATGAGTTGATGGGTGCAGCACACCAACATGGCTCAAGTATACCTATGTAACAAACCTGCACATTATGCATATGTACCCTAGAACTTAAAGTATAATAATAATAAAAAAAAGAATATGTTTAGCAACAAATAACATAACACTTTGGCTTAAGAAAGAAATGATTTATTTTTCTCACGTTGCAAAAAATCTGGAGGTGACCACTGCTGGAGTTGTTTCAGTGACAGTGTGGTCGGATCTGATGTTCCTCTGGGTTTAATGTTCGTTTTTAGAAGAAGGAGCACCATCCGCATCTGTTCTTCACATCAAGAAAGCTCAATTCTTAGAAGGAACATGATTGGAAAAAAAGAAATCAAGGAAAAACAAAAAGAAAGCTCACTCCTTTTCAGAAACACTCTTCCCAACAAGTTCTTCTTAAACCTCTTGCTCAATCCTGAGTCAAATGACACCCTCACCCCTAGCCTCCAGTCACAAAGGAGGCTGAGAAAGTGAGGAGCAGGACTGTCGAGACTGACTAGGACCAATCTTGCTCTGTTGCCTGTGGTTGGGCATTTTGTCCTTTGCAGAGCATTGAAGTTCTTAGCAAGAAAGAAAGATTACGAAAGCAATTAATGGTGTCTGCCACAGGGCCTTTGACTGCTGACATCCTTGTCGTTGGTACCTTGGCATATTTACATATTTGTCTCCTTTCAAGTATAGTAAGCATCTTCCTTACTGTCCTGCATGGCATCCAGCCCACTGATTTTTATGGACTTAGAACCCTGTAGTATTAAAGGGTCAGTCTGTGGTAGCCCTGGGGATCAAGCCCTTCAGCCCTGAGGAGAAGTGAACATGGACAGCATTACAATCATGGCCTGCTTTCTCATAAATGACTCTGAATTGGCTGTGTGTTTAAGTCTTTACTCCCACTGGGCCTTCTCTCCAGGCCCCTTACCTCATCACTGGAGACAGATGCCATTCCTGGGGTGGAGACCCAAGGAAATGGATCATTACATTTTTCTGTTTAGCTACACACTGAATAAGCAATCGCTATTTGTTGATTTAGAAATGTTCCTGTCTGGGATTTAAGATCCAGTAGAATGTGATGGAGGTGTCTGGAATTCTTATAGTATCTCATTAGAAAAAGAAGAGCATGCAAATTCCATGGTCTAGATGTCCAAAGGTCAAACCGTTGTCCAGCTACTCCCCACATATTTTAATATGGAAGAAATGAGTTTATTAATACTGTATGGAAAAAGAAAAGAAACGGAGAACACATCTGAAGAAGTAACATGTAAGTTTAGATGTGTGTATGGAAAGCAGACCCTGCCTGGGTGGGTGTGGAAGAGTCTGTGCTGATGATGGACGTGCACTGTGGGTCTCCATATCAGCATTTACTGCCACTTGCTTCTTTACCGTTTTTTTTCTCTGCTTCCCTGAGCCACAGTAAATTCATTACTTGTTCCCATGATTGCCTTCTCCAGTACATTTGCAGAGGAAAGTCTTCATTTTACGCACACATAGCACACTTTTAAGTGGAACCATGTTTTATTCTAGATCCCTAAAGTTAGATGAGTCCTAACTGAGAAACTCAGCCTAGAATTTCTTGCCTTGCCCTTTGAAAGATCTTTCCAGAGATAATGTCTTTATATGAACAGTGAAGAAGACTTTGGCAGGGCTGATCCTAACTGCATTCATTGGAAACCACATGTGAAAGCCTTGATAAATATGAAACTGCACTTGGTTGTTTTCTAGGTAGTGTTCAAAGAAAGGGGCCCCGGTCCTGTATTCTGGATACTTATTATCTAAAATTTTTAAAAAGTGTAGAATAATTGATGGGGTTGATTGTTCTACTTCTTATCTATAATGCAAGAATTTATTATCTTTATTATTATTATTATTATTTTTCAATAGTGAGAATCAGAGGAACTGTCCTATAAACTCTGTAATTACAACCTTAGATTGCCTTGCCCCTTGCTCAGAACCTTTCCTTGCCTGCATTGACCCACCTTAAGAAATCAGCCTTCCGGCCGGGCGCGGTGGCTCAAGCCTGTCATCCCAGCACTTTGGGAGGCCGAGACGGGCGGATCACGAGGTCAGGAGATCGAGACCATCCTGGCTAACACAGTGAAACCCTGTCTCTACTAAATATACAAAAACTATCCGGGCGAGGTGGCGGGCGCCTGTAGTCCCAGCTACTCGGGAGGCTGAGGCAGGAGAATGGCGTAAACCCGGGAGGCGGAGCTTGCAGTGAGCTGAGATCTGGCCCCTGCACTCTAGTCCAGGCGACAGAGCGAGACTCCACCTCAAAAAAAAAAAAAAAAAAAAAAAAAAAAAAAAAAAAAAAAGAAATCAGCCTTCCAAAGATGCACCTGCTTTTCATACCCTATCTAAGTACTCTGAGCCTAATCTGTAAGCTGTGAAAAATGGACACTCACTTTCCCTAATGAGACAGTATTTCGGAACCTACGTGGTGTTCTTTCTTGCTTTAGTAATTCAAAAAAATTCAAAATAATACTTAAAAATAAAACCCCAAATTAAAGTTAGTGTGTATTCTCATAGGGGATTTTCTACATAGATAAAATAAATACATCTTTTGAGGTTGAGGGTGAAGACGAGGAGCAAGTCCACTGAAGTTCACATCCAGTCTAGACCTGCTGAGCAGACAGTGTGATTGGGTGCTTTTGACTGTTCCAGCCTTCCTCAGTTGGGGTATCGACTTTTCTAGGTTTTCTCTGATATCCCCACGGGAGGTTCTTCCAGAATATTTTCAGTACAGTTTTATAATTCCTGGCATAAATATTTGTTGGATGATCAAACAACTGAATGCCATGCCTCTCTGAGCCTACAATGGATCCTTGACATTTCTGATGACTGTCTCTGGAGACATTCAAGAGTCCCCAGATTTGTGCACACCAAACACCTCTGTGTCATATAATTACCTCACAAAAAGGGTATTTTTTGAACTGGGTAGAGCAGTCACTGAAATTTCAGGATTTTCTACCCTGTCTTCCTGTAGGGTGTACCGTGATTCTTTCAAGTCCTAGATCCAAGTCCATTGCCAAAATTGACATTCTACTCTTTAATGTGTTAAAAATTCCACTGAAAACTCAACCTGGATTTCAACTGGAAACGCCCTTGAGATTTCCTCATTGTGCAGCAGGTACTAGGTCTCTTTCATTCATCTGGTGACATTTATTCTGATACTACAAGATGGCAACTTGTCTGTCTCATGGCAATTACTCTGGCCCACTGTGGCAATGTTTCCATTTGCTGTTTGTCCTGAGAGTGGTTCCTACATGGCTGATGCCCACTGAAGGCGCTGCTGAGGCTGATGCCTCTGTTGCTAATGCCAGCCAAGTCCTGTGCCCAGGAAGCACAGGATGCCAATGTCTGCTGTCAACACCCTGCTATCTGTACTAGTAGCACTGGTTTCCAGGCCACAGAGCTGTCCCCACGAGGGCTGGGATGCCCTGTATGTTCTGTCTCATAAAGGGCCAAGGATTATAATTTTGTTATTTTTCTGCTTCTTAGGCACCCATTCCTTCCTTATTCAAGCCAAAGTACAAAATAATTCAAGTTATAATTCAGCACTCCTTACAGCATAAGAGTGTATAGGAGAAATGCAATTTTAAAAAGGTCAATTTAGGCAATGTGTAAAGTTTGGTAGTCTTTATAATCACTGTGTCTGTACTATGCCAGACTTAGGGAGTTTCTTGCTTTTTTGATTTGGGGAAAGTATTGTATCCTATACTGTGACTAAATTCTGAAGTCAACATATAAAGAAAAATAATGAAAATAAGCAAGGAGTGCTCAAAATTCTCTTAAGTTGCTCATAGATAAATATACATGGTCATATTTACATGTCACAATGAAGACAGACATACTGTCCTTTAATAAATCTAACATAGCTGGTTTTTCCACCAGCATTGAAACAAATCACTGTTTCTTTGACTGCTAAAAGTAGTTGTGTTTAGGGGCCCTGTTGTATCAGAAACATAGCTTTAGATTCTATAATCCTATGGAATCCAGCAAGATGTTCATGCTGTGAGAGGTGAAAAACTGAAGCCAACTAAGGGAAAAAATGGGGCATATTCACTCCTTCCATGAAATAATAGTAAAAGTAATAAAATAACAAAATTAACATTTATCAGACATTTTTCAGCATGTTACGTACACGCTCACTTCATCCCTATAGTAAAACCAGAAAGTGTTTGCCATTATTCTACCCATTTTATAGAAAGTAAAATTGAGGCACAGAGAGGTAGAGAAGTCAAGTGACTTGCATCGTGAGAAGGTGGCAGAGCTGGAGTTTGAACTCAGGCAGTCTAGCTCCAGTGCTCTTGTTCTTAACTGCTTTGCTCTACTCTTTTCACCATGATTGCGCTAGTGCAATGATCTTTCCCCTTTTCTCTCTAGGGAGGATGGAATGTAATAATTTAAAAATTTTTAATGATGAGACTTTCTTGTACTTTCTTGTTGTAGCAAAAATTCAAATGATACTAAAAGGCATATAGTATACCATAAAGAGATGATCCCCCATATTCTTGGCCCCACATATAACAAATGCTAGGGATTTGTGTGTTTTCCCCCTTAGGATTTCTTTTAGCATGTTCTCACACATGTATTGTTGTTGTTCAGTGCATAATTTAATTTCTCTTTTTACTTATCCATGTCATAGGCATATTTCTGAATCTGTACATGGAATTCCACCTCCTCCTCTTTAAAAGAGCTATTTTTAGCCATACACTATTCCACTAAATGAATAAACTATCATTTATGTCTGTGTGTTTCCCTATTGATGAACAGTCAGGATTTACAATTTTTTTTGCCCCGTTTTTACTATTATAAACTCTGTGGCAAGCATGCTCATTTGTTCTTGTAGTCTTCTGTGGATTTATTTTTTAGCTTTAAATCTTTAATCCATGTGGAATTTATTTTGTGTAGGAGGTGAGGTGGGGATTACAGTGATTTCTTGACTTTCCTCATTCTAATGATTACCGACCTGAAGAGATTCAGTCTCCAGGCACCCAAGTAAACACATGGCATCTGTTACAAAAATACATTGAAAATTGCAATAAGGGGGAATCTCTGTGGTGGAAAATAGTAGGTAGTGTGTTGGGAAGAGGCAGCAGAAACAGGAGGCTTGGCCAATATAGGACTGAGCAGGGAGCTCTGCTTCCAGGTTAGAATGCTGCATTCTAATTAGCAATATTACTCCCAAATGTTTAGCTGCAATGGTGGGGGGATTAGAGACCCCTGCTTGCTCATCATAATTCAGAACCTGAACATCACAGTGTCTAATTAGATCTTCTCTCTTTTGAAAGGTCAGCCAATAAAATTGTCATGTTGTGTCATTCAAGGTCTAGAAGTTACTCTGCTGTAAGCTTGATGGATATATTTTTTTTAAAGTTAAAAATTGTCCTGTTCCTGTCTAGTGTCTTTTAGTAACCTTTGCTAGACTAAGATTCTGGCAGACTATCATGCAAAGGATATCTGAAATCTTTCAGCCACTTAGAACAATTCTAGTCCTTTATGTATTTTTTCTTTATCACTTTGGACACTATGCCAGAAAGAGCCTCTCTACTTTAAGCCTTGAGGTATGTTTTCCTTGGTGTTTACTCACGAATCAACATTCAATTCACTCTTTGTTTTGAGTCTTGGATACTGTAGTTGAACATTACTTTCAATTAATTTCCATGGGAAAAAACTCCTAGGATAAGCTGTGCTCTTCTGGAAACATTATCTTTATACAGAAATCAGTGAAGCTAGATTTTTCTAATTTTATTGCTTGGTCATAAGTGTTGAAGTTGGGGAGATATCTTAATTCTTTTACACCGCAAGATTCTTAATTAGAATTCTGTATGGAGTGACAAGTTCAGAGGACAAAACCTGCAATTATGGGCAACCCTTTTGCATGACAGTTGCTGCTGCCTGGCTTCACTGACTTAGCCCGTCCTGTAGAGGCATCCTCTTGGTTCTATTGGACCACCCATCTCAGTGCTCTGAACTGTTGAGCTAAAAAGTCTAAGGATCTGATATGTGGAGAGGGGTATTCAGGGCTGACAATGATCATTACTACTATTTTACTATTTGTGACTATCATCTAGACCACTACTTTCATGGGCAGGTAAGACTCAACTATTTTAGTTACATTCCAGGTTAAGTCTTGTGGGTTATGAAGAGAGTCTCATCACTATAAATACCAATATTTTCTGAAGTGTGGTTGCATCAGATTACCTGGGTGTTCAGTCGAAATACAGTTTGTTGGATTTTATCCCAGAATCTGAATCTCTGGTGGTAGACCTCAGGAATCTATTTTTAACAAGTCTCCTGTGCTGTGTACATTAACATTTGACTATCTGATTTATAACATTTCTTCTACAGAAAAAATGTACTCCTGGTTCTAACCAGCTGGCTTCAAAGTATACCTTTGTGATTTTGTGTGTGGGTATGTCGGGTCTTGCCTGTGTGTGAAATCAGTGATCTGGATGACAGACACATTTCTAAAGTGTATGGTGAACAACTGGTGAATAGATTATGGCTCAGAACATTGAAGGTTTATTTCTAAGGTATGGTGCTGGGGACTACACTGAGAATTACTATGAGAACTAAAGCACAAAATGAATATTCAGCCGGAAGGTGAAACTGCAAGATTTCTGCAAATCCTGGGAGACTTTTACCTTCCCAGGGTTACTTCTGGGAGATCCCTTTTTTTCTGCTCTGCATCTAGGGATGGCCCTTTATCTTCTCTTTCCCAGTATGGTAGACCCCTTCTTCTTGTTCTTTCCAGCCATAAACATAATCTTCACAGAGGATTGAGGAATCAAAGGAAAGTAGTCAGTCACCCTGCCATATTAAGCAGCATAGAATTCAACTTACAATCATGAATTAAACATTCCTGGCCTTGACAGGGGTTTTGGCCATCTCATCAAAGGGTATAGCTCACCAGTCAAAGCCACTTCATATCATATCCTGGCCTCTCTCTGTCTTTCTGGCCCGTTGGTCTCCTTCATTCCTGTCACCTCTCCAGGCTTGCTCTCAGGACTGCCAAGTTCTTATTTTTATTCAGAAAACATCAACTTGCTTGAGCTTCTACTCCCAAACTCTCCCCAGAGCAACCTTTACATATCCAACACCAACCAAGGTGCTTGGTTGCACAAAAGGGCTACCTACCTAGTCTTTTCTTTAATAGACTCCATCCTCCTTAAAATACAATTTCAGTATTAAATAGCATGTTCCTCAGGTCTATTATATATTTGTATATAATATGTAGAATATATGTTTCTATGTAATAAGCTCTATTATATATTTCTTCAGTGGAAAAATTAATTTTATGTGGGCTTTCCTGAATGCATAAAAGCTGAGAAGGAATTTTTCCTTCCTACATTATCAAAGAATCTTTTTGTTGGGAGATTGTCATCTAGAAAAAGTTAAGCAGGATTTTTGTAAGGTTTTAAAAAGGCAAGTGCACATCAGGTTCTCCTAATTAATCTAATCAGTCTTTACAACACTTTTACTAACACATTAAAGAATATGTATCATTTATGTTTGTGGCCAGATAAAGGAAAACAGAATTATTTCCCACTTGCCAGCAAACAGAGTTCTCATGACGCCAGGTGAGTGGCATCTACAAGGTCACACAGGGCATTCTGTGTGACAAATCATATTTTGAGAATAAAGCAACAGAATTAAATTGTTTTCAGTAGGAGTTGTTTTCTTGCTATCTTATCTTTTGTGTATCTGAGAGCTTTCTGTTTTGCCTGGAAAGTCATTTTCCAGACGAGAGATCATTTTATTTAGTGCTCTTATTTTCTTGGTAAGTATTCTAAATTTTTCCTAGTAATTCCTATTTTTATGCACAGTGATTCTCAATTGGTGAGAAAATTATGATCTCATAATCTCTTTTCCTTGTACTTGCTGAATGATTAGCCTCATTTGCTGTGTGAGTTCCACTTCACGGTTGTGAAATGATGACTCTCCCTGACTGTGGCTGAGCATGTCGTCTTGATGGCTTTGACCTTTTCCACGAAAACAAGGGAGATGAAAAGATGTGACATGTGTGTAAATTGTCACTCAGATGGGGTTATTTTGGCCAACAGTTCAAAATCTATGCTTTGCTAAACTCCCAGAAGGTACCAGTAGGTGTGTTTTCTGTTTGGGATTTCTAAGGCATATGAGAGTCTCATTATTTTTAAGCAATAAGGGTTTTAAAAAATCCTAATCGGTCATTAAATATAAAGAGTAAATTTATATCCTGAATCACAAGATGTGTGAATAAATGCATCACAGACTCCCAAGGAAAATCCTGCTCTTGAGTGGTACGGTTAAATTTGCTTCATCTGCACTGTGATGGATATTACTTCCACTGCACTTAATTGGGATAACTGACAAATTTAGACTCAGAGCATTTTGATGACTTCAAGGGATGTATAAGTATCTTACCAAATCCATTCAGATGGTATTCTCGATTTGGTTAGGGGTCTCACTGTGGTAAATTGCAGGTGTGACTGATATTAACTTATAAATTTCCTATGAGTAGTCCTTTGTTGATTTCAGGCTTCCCCCCATTCGGTAATGATTGCTTAGCAAGCATATCTCACCTTCCATCTCTGTGGGCTCTTTATTGCTTTGAGATGTGCCTCTGTGTGTATGTGTGTCGTGTGTGTGTGTGTGTGTGCATGTGTCTTTTTAATAGTGATACATGAGATAGTATTTCCCACCAGAGCATATTAATATGAGCTTTTGAAGCCATTTCTTACTTGACACATTTCTCTCTTCACTTGGCTGTGCTTTTAGTTAAGGGGACGTGGATGATATTTGATTGACTAGGCAATGACAAAACAATAATGACAGTGTTGAAATATACACATGCTCTAACAATCTGTATGATATCACACCTGGTCCAGTACTGTGATATTATTTTTAGTAATCCCCATCAGGGTGGGTTTGAAGTCCAGCATAATAACTCTAATATGTTGCTGTCATGGAGCTGATAAATTTACATATGGGTGAAGTGATTAATCTTAAAATTTCTTTTTTCATTTCCATGAAAAATGAGATTCTCATTATCTGACATTAGAACATGATCTTTTTACGTCATTTATTTTTCTTTTCTATTACTAAAAATTTAACCCTATGCAACTCCATTGCATAGGGTTAAATTTATCACCAGGTTCTGACTCATTTTTGAGACTTTAGAAACAACTGAAATTGTGCTACAAAGATGAGTATAAATTTATTTAATCTTCACAACAATTCTACGAGGTAGGTGCTTTTGTTGTCCTCACTTTAAGAATGAGAGACTTAAATACAGAGAGATGAACTAACTCGTCTGAAGTCACACAATCAGGAAGCTGCAGAACCGAAATTTGAGCCTAGTAATGGTTTTGATGCTGGGGTTAAAAACACACAAAAGCACAACACTCATGTAATACTTGCGCTCTTTTTGTAATATTTCAGACATACTTACACTAAAAAAAAAAATCTTCGTTCTTTATCTGAAATTCCAATTTCAATAGAAATGAGTGCCCTGTATTTTATCCGGTAAATTCAAACCTAAGTTGTCCGGCTTCAGAGCCCACGTTCTTAACCTGTGTGCTAATTCTGCCTAAGACCCAGGGCTTAATTGGTTGGCGTTGACTTTGCACATCTTAGGTAATTTTTTTCTATATCTACCCAAGGTTTTTGGTTATTGTTGTTGTCGTTTGCTTTTAATTTTTTTTCTATCCAAGGTTTATTGTTCAAAAAGATTCTTCTTACTAGAGGTATAGCTTACTATCCATGGTAGTGAGAAAGTTAGCAAAGCCTTTAATTTGCTGTATGCTCAGCATTGTGTCAAAGATTAATCAGGATTTGTTTCGTCCCCTAAAGGAGCTCATAATCTAGGAGAAAAGATGGATAGAAGAAAAGATGGATATGTAAAAAGCTAATTATATTATAATGGAATAATAGCTTTTCTGTATTATGAGCTGTTAACTTTCCTTAGTAGGTTTGGGGAAAGCATCAGAGATTAGGGAATATTTGAAGTGAGCCTTGAAGGATGAATAGGAGTTCATTAGAGAAATACATTAAGGATAGAAAGGAAACAATGTGAAAAAAGGCAAGTATCTGTGGATGTGCATGGTGGAGACATGTTTTTTGTTTTGTTTTTGTTTGTATGTTTGTTTTTTTGAGATAGAGCCTCGCTCTGTTGCCCAGACTGGAGTGCTGTGGTGCAGTCTCGGCTCACTGCAACCTCCCTCTCCTGAGGTCAAGCGATTATTGTGCCCCAGCCACCTGAGTAGCTGGGATTACAGGTGCGTGCCCTCATGCCTGGCTAATTTTTGTATTTTTTGAAGAGATGGGGTTTTGCCACATTGGCCAGGCTGGTCTCAAACTCCTGGCCTCAAGCAATCTATCGGCTTCAGACTTCCAAAGTGTTGGGATTACAGGCGTGAGCCAGTGTGCCCAGCCTGACACATGTTTTTTTAAATTTTTATTTAACATAAGGTATATGTGCTCTGCTTAGTGGTGGATGATGAGAATTAGAGCATGGGATATGCATATGACTTCAAGGACTTTTAAACCGAAAAGTGATGTGATCAGGTATATGTTTTAAAAATATAACTGTAGTAGCAGTGTGGCAGATAGAGAGGAAAAAGACTATGGGTAGACTGGACAACTGAGCCATTTTAAAAGCACTATTGATCATCTCTTCTTTGTGTTGGTTTGGATGTTGCTATGGACTGAATTATGTCCCCCACAAATTTATATGTTGAAGCTCTACCCCTCAAGGTAATGGTATTTGAAGATAGGGCCTTTGGGAGATAGTCTTAGATGAGGGAATGAGGCAGGGTCCTCACAATGGAATTAGTGCCTCAGTGCCTTTGTAAGAAAAGATATCAAAGAGTCCTATCCCCAACTCCTCTCTGCCATGTGAGGACACACCAGGAAGATGGCCATCTTCAAGCCAGGAAGAGAACCCTCTACGGAACTGACGTAGCTGGCACCTTGATCTTAGACTTCTAGTGTCCAGAACTGTGAGAAATAAATTTCTGTGTTTAACCCACTCAGTCTGTGGTATTTTGTTTTGACAGGTCAAACAGACTAAAACAGATGTGCAATTTGTTATAGGCAAAACTTATGTCAAATGCTCCAAAGTTGACTTTGAGGACATATTCTACAAGAATCCATTCATTTTATTTCTAGGATGTCCCAACTTCTAAAATTCTTAATTATTGCATATAAAACAAGAAAATCATTTACATGGGAAAATAATATGGTCCAGTACTAAATGTAGAGTATTGGTATAAAGGAATTTGTCTATTTTTTAGTGCCATTAGAGAAAACATGCTACCTCCTGTTGGTGAGATTTTGTTGGCTAATCCGCTTTGTTGGCTCTCTTCCTCTTTGCCCTCCATACAGGTTCTTGGTTTTTCTTCAACCTGATGAGTGACTAGGGAAGCTTGCCTATCAGGACTAGAGATTCCTTGCCCTCTGGCTTCTGGTTGGGTTTGGGCAATGCAGGAAACTAATAGGACATCCAAGGGAGGCAGGAGTATGCAGTCCTATCCTCACTCTGCTGGATCACACAGATTGGCTGCTTCCCTCTCTTGAAAGGCATAGCCTCAGACTCAGGTGTGCCCCCTTTCAAAAAGTCCTTCTCTCTGACTTCTGATACCGCATGTCCTATTCAGGTCTTGGGTGGTAATCTCTTCCCTCCCACCCACCATCATCTTACTAACTCCAGGTATGTTTTTATTCCTTGCTGGTTTCCTTCTTTTTTCCTATTGAGAGGAGAGAGAAGATTGTCCTAAATCATCAAAGGAGCTCTGCTGGCTTCTAGATATTATATTAAAGAGGGGAACAGCTCTGTGCCTATGTGCAAGTCC